>NC_138298.1:2727500-2782500 GCF_965601325.2 Salmo salar
ACCAGGTGCTGTAAGCATTTTGTCCACGAGGGTGTGCTCTTGCACTATTTCATCAGCAACACTGCCTTGTAGTAAGCATTTAATGATGAATTGACTAAATGTCTGTTTTATCAGACTCACTTTGACTATATATGTTGTAGCAAGAGATTGTTTCTCGCTTACGGCCATACCAGCCTGGGTACGCCCGATCTCGTCTGATCTCGGAAGCTAAGCAGGGTCAGGCCTTGTTAGTACTTGGATGGGAGACCGCCTGGGAATACCAGGTGCTGTAAGCATTTTGTCCACGAGGGTGTGCTCTTGCACTATTTCATCAGCAACACTGCCTTGTAGTAAGTGTTTAATGATGAATTGACTAAATGCAGCTTCCTGCCTTTTTAATAGGATCAAATTTCCTTGTGTTTTCAATTAGCATCTGCCTTGTATTTATAAGACAAACAAGAATATTGTTGCTGAATGCAGCTTGTGTGTGCTTTCTGCTCCTTTGCCCTGTTCAAATGATGAAAGGAAATAAAGTTTGTATTTTATCCAAGTACCTGTGCTAAAAAGTGATGGGAACAGTGTTTGAAATTTTTTCTACTTTTTCAGTGACACAAAGTTCAAGCTGCTTATCTAATTGGTGAAAATGCAATGTCTGTTTATCAGACTCACTTTGACTATATATGTTGTAGCAAGAGATTGTTTCTCGCTTACGGCCATACCAGCCTGGGTACGCCTGATCTCGTCTGATCTCGGAAGCTAAGCAGGGTCGGGCCTGGTTAGTACTTGGATGGGAGACCGCCTGGGAATACCAGGTGTTGTAAGCATTTTGTCCACGAGGGTGTGCTCTTGCACTATTTCATCAGCAACACTGCCTTGTAGTAAGCATTTAATGATGAATTTACTAAATGTCTGTTTTATCAGACTCACTTTGACTATATATGTTGTAGCAAGAGATTGTTTCTCGCTTACGGCCATACCAGCCTGGGTGCGCCCGATCTCGTCTGATCTCGGAAGCTAAGCAGGGTCGGGCCTGGTTAGTACTTGGATGGGAGACCGCCTGGGAATACCAGGTGCTGTAAGCATTTTGTCCACGAGGTTGTGCTCTTGCACTATTTCATCAGCAACACTGCCTTGTAGTAAGCATTTAATGATGAATTGACTAAATGTCTGTTTTATCAGACTCACTTTGACTATATATGTTGTAGCAAGAGATTGTTTCTCGCTTACGGCCATATCAGCCTGGGTACGCCCGATCTCGTCTGATCTCGGAAGCTAAGCAGGGTCGGGCCTGGTTAGTACTTGGATGGGAGACCGCCTGGTAATACCAGGTGCTGTAAGCATTTTGTCCACGAGGGTGTGCTCTTGCACTATTTCATCAGCAACACTGCCTTGTAGTAAGCATTTAATGATGAATTGACTAAATGCAGCTTCCTGCCTTTTTAATAGGATCAAATTTCCTTGTGTTTTCAATTAGCATCTGCCTTGTATTTATAAGACAAACAAGAATATTGTTGCTGAATGCAGCTTGTGTGTGCTTTGTGCTCCTTTGCCCTGTTCAAATGATGAAAGGAAATAAAGTTTGTATTTTATCCAACTACCTGTGCTAAAAAGTGATGGGAACAGTGTTTGTAATTTCTTCTACTTTTTCAGTGACACAAAGTTCAAGCTGCTTATCTAATTGGTGAAAATGCAATGTCTGTTTATCAGACTCACTTTGACTATATATGTTGTAGCAAGAGATTGTTTCTCGCTTACGGCCATACCAGCCTGGGGGCGCTAATCCTTGATTGGAGAAGTGACGACAGGTGCGAGTAATTGAGCTGTGAGTGTTTGCTTGAGAGTGTTTGCTCGAGAGCTATTTTCGTTTATTTTTTGGATTTTGCAATATAATTTATTGTTTTTTCATTTGGATAGTTTTTAGTTTTGTTTAGTTTCCCCCCCCCTGCAGTTTTGCTGCCTGGGGGAGGTTTTTTCGCTTTCATTTTTGATTTACAATGACGGACAACATGGCAACGACAAACGGAACGGACAAAGACAACGAAAATGCGCAACGGAAGGAAAACGAAAATAAAGAAGGAATGAAATATGGCAAAGAATACACGGTGGCAATTGAGTTGGTGGGAGAAGAAAAGATGACGACGATGGAATTACTGCGAGCAATTAAGGAGATGTGTGGAGAGGTGGTGGGATGCCGAATGAAAGGCGAGAAGAAGTATGAAATTACGATGAAAAACGGAAAAGGTAAAGAACGGCTAATGGACGGTTTACGGATAAAGGACACCAGGATTCTGGCGAGAGATGTGAATGTAAATGAATTGGTGGTGTCTTTTATGAATCTCCCGGTATACATCGAAGACAAAGTTATACTGGACAAGCTGAGTAGCTGGGGAGTAACGGCCGTCTCGGAGATAAGGAGGAGAGTTTGGCCTGGAACGGAGGT
Source organism: Salmo salar (assembly GCF_965601325.2). Classification (NCBI taxonomy): domain Eukaryota; kingdom Metazoa; phylum Chordata; class Actinopteri; order Salmoniformes; family Salmonidae; genus Salmo; species Salmo salar. The sequence goes on from NC_138298.1 coordinate 2,729,920, forward strand.
GGTTGACGGAACACGGTTTTGTAAAGTTAAATTTACGGAAAAAGTAAAATCATTGCCATATTCCACAAAAATTGAGACGCTGGAGGGAGCTGAATACTTCAGGGTGATCCATGACAAGAAGGTCAGAGTTTGTCGATTGTGCATACAACCTGGGCACATAGTTAAAGATTGCCCTGAATTCAAGTGTTTCAAGTGCGGCAATCAAGGCCATTATGCGAGAGAGTGTGTCGGAGAGAAGGAAAGGAATGTTTGTGGAAGATGCAGAAAGAGATTGGCGGAGTGCAACTGTGGAGAAGTTATGACTGAAGAGGGGAGTCAATTACTATTCGAGGAAGCAGTTGTATCGTCGCAAGAAGGAGAAGAAGATGGAGGAGAGGACGTGGTGGAAGGTGGAGAGACGGAGGAAGGAAGAAGGGAGAAGAAGGAAGACCAGAAGATTAACGAAATTGGGAGCAGTATGGATTCGGAAATAAGAAGATGGAGTTTTCAGGAGGAGAGGGGAAGTGGACTGGGGGGAAGCACGGGGGACTCACGGGTTTTGGGGGAAAGCACAGCACAAACAAGTACCTCGGGGGGTGAAGAAATGGAGAGGGTTTTAAGTTTAATGACAATAACAGAGACGGGTATGAACACGGGGAGCACAACGACGACTACACATGAGACGGAGATGAACATTCCAGAAACGGCGAGGAACACGGGGAGCACAACGAACATTCCAGAATCGGCGATGAACACGGGGAGCACAACGAACATTCCAGAAACGGCGATGAACACGGGGAGCAAAACGGACGAGGGTATAAAGAAGAAAAGTTGGCTGGATGAAATGGACTTGGAGGAGATATCGGACTCGGATGATGGGGAAAAGTTTGAAAGAATGAGAGGAAGATACAGGAAGAGGAAAGCAGCGGAGGGGGGGAGAGAAAGGGTGGAAGAGGAAAGAAACTGGATAAAGGGTAGAGGATAATGAAATTATATTTTATAATTTTATTATTTATTAGTTTTGTCAAAATAATGTCGATAAATGCAAATGGTGTGAGAACAATAGGAAAATTTAATAGAATACTACAAATGAGGGATTCTTATATTTTATGTATTCAAGAGACTCACTGGGATAATATGTGTGTTTTAGAAGTACGAAAAATATGGAGGGATTTTATGTATGTAAACAATGGCAGGGGGAATTCATGTGGGGTTGCAATTTTATTAACCTGTTAGGGCTAGGGGGCAGCATTTGCACGGCTGGATAAAAAAAATGTACCCGATTTAATCTGGTTACTAATCCTACCCAGTAACTAGAATATGCATATACTTATTATATATGGATAGAAAACACTCTAAAGTTTCTAAAACTGTTTGAATGGTGTCTGTGAGTATAACAGAACTCATTTGGCAGGCAAAACCCTGAGACATTTTCTGACAGGAAGTGGATACCTGATGTGTTGTATTGACTTTAAACCTATCCCATTGAAAAACACAGGGGTTTAGGAATATTTTGGCACTTCCTATTGCTTCCACTAGATGTCTCCAGCCTTTACAAAGTGTTTTGAGTCTTCTGGAGGGAGATCTGACCGAACAAGAGCCATGGAACGATGATGTCCCATTAGACACCTGGCGCGCGAGTTCATGTTGGGTACCCTCGTTCCAATACGTTATAAAAGAGTATGCATTCGTCCACCTTGAATATTATTCATGTTCTGGTTAAAAAAGGCCCTAATGATTTATGCTATACAACGTTTGACATGTTTGAACGAACGTAAATATATTTTTTCCCCTCGTTCATGACGAGAAGTCCGGCTGGCTTAGATCATGTGCTAACAAGACGGAGATTTTTGGACATAAATGATGAGCTTTTTTGAACAAAACTACATTCGTTATGGACCTGTGATACCTGGAAGTGACATCTGATGAAGAGAATCAAAGGTAATGGATTATTTACATAGTATTTTCGATTTTAGATCTCCCCAACATGACGTCTAGTCTGTATCGCAACGCGTATTTTTCTGGGCGCAGTGCTCAGATTATTGCAAAGTGTGATTTCCCAGTAAGGTTATTTTTAAATCTGGCAAGTTGATTGCGTTCAAGAGATGTAAATCTATAATTCTTTAAATGACAATATAATATTTTACCAATGTTTTCTAATTTTAATTATTTAATTTGTGACGCTGACTTGAATGCCGGTTATTGGAGGGAAACGATTTCCTCAACATCAATGCCATAGTAAAACGCTGTTTTTGGATATAAATATGAACTTGATAGAACTAAAAATGCATGCATTGTCTAACATAATGTCCTAGGAGTGTCATCTGATGGAGATTGTAAAAGGTTAGTGCATCATTTTAGCTGGTTTTATGGTTTTGGTGACCCTGTCTTTGACTTGACAAAACATTACACACAACTCTTGTAAATGTACTGTCCTAACATACTCTAAATGTATGCTTTCGCCGTAAAACCTTTTTGAAATCGTAAAACGTGGTTAGATTAAGGAGATGTTTATCTTTCAAAGGGTGTAAAATAGTTGTATGTTTGAAAAATTTGAATTTTGACATTTATTTGGATTCAAATTTGCCGCTCTTGAAATGCACCTGCTGTTGATGGAGTGCACCACGGGTGGCACGCTAGCGTCCCACCTAGCCCATAGAGGTTAATGACATGTTAACCACTATGCTCTAGGTAATGACTTACATGGAAAGTGAAATGTACAGCTCCACTTGTCAATAGCACCACTACACTAACACTATAGCCATGGTTTATAATGCTGTTGAATGCCAGTAAAAATAAATTATGCTCAAGCAACTGTCAAGTGCTACCACTGTCATTTATTGATAAAAGAGGTCCACATCACCATATTACCAAATTAATGCAATATAACATTTCAACTGTTAGGATTATAACATATCCCCCATACTTTCACCGAGCAGTGTCAGATTCAGTGAGACCAATCCCGGGTCCATCATCCTCACACCTTCAGTCTTCAGTACACTGAGACCCAGGGAATGTAGTCTGGCGCCAGTGTTCACGTTGTATCCGGTACAGACCACAGGACAGGCTGTGTAGTAAGGACGATCTACCAGGGCTGTTCCAGGGCCATCCATGTATCGTCCAGATGCACAGTTCAACAAGATCTGTAGACCTGCCTTGTATTGTGATCCACTGGCTGTTAGAGACTGAGTAGACGTTGTCTTCCAGTTAAACACCACAGAGAACACTGAGACGTCAGGCTTTCCTTTTCCGTAGTAGCACACTAGAGTGATAGGCAGACATGTACCATCAAGTTTATACACTTGGTATGGTTTCATCAATGTCATCCAGTAAGTAACTTTCCAGGTGTCAAATTTCCTACAAATGTTCCTGTAGCAATAACCTTTCTCTACCCCAATGAGGTCAGGCATAGAGTGGTCACTCCAACAACCTTGGATAGAGCGGGCCACTCTAGATCTCCCTTGTAATCCGGGTCTGTCAAACTCAAGGCCTCCATTCACAACCCTGTCTTCTCCGTCAAACGCAGGTCCCCCATCCATACCCCGATATTCTCCATTAACATTTTTCAGCAAGTTGCAATCATGAAATACAGAAATAAACAGTTTCTCAAAAACAAGGTCACTCTGTAAGTACCATGTTTGTTGAACTGCTTAATCAGGATGATAAGAACACTGTTGACACTTTTCAGCAAGTTGCAATGATGTAATAAAGAAATAAACAGTTTCTCAAAAACAAGGTCACTCTGAAAGTACCAGTTTGCTGTACTGTTTAAACTCAATGAAAGGAACCCTGTTAACACTTTTCAGCAAGTTGCAATCATGAAATACAGAAATAAACAGTTTCTCAAAAACAAGGTCACTCTGAAAGTACCATTTTGCTGAACTGTTTAAGCTCGATGAAAGGAACCCTGTTAACACTTTTCAGCAAGTTGCAATCATAAAATACAGAAATAAACAGTTTTTCAAAAATAAGGTCTAAGTCATGTTTGAGTCACTCTGTAAGTACCATTTTGCTGTACTGTTTAAGCTCGATGAAAGGAACATTGTTGACACTTTTCAGCAAGTTGCAATCATGAAATACAGATATAAATAGTTTTTCACAAACAAGGTCTAAATCATGTTTGATGCACTCTGTAAGAACCATTTTTTGCTGTAATTGCTTAATCAGGATGATAGGAACACTGTTGACACTTTTCAGCAAGTTGCAATCATGTAATACAGAAATAAACCGTTTCTCAAAAACAAGGTCACTCTGTAAGTACCATGTTTGTTGAACTGCTTAATCAGGATGATAAGAACACTGTTGACACTTTTCAGCAAGTTGCAATGATGTAATAAAGAAATAAACAATTTCTCAAAACAAGGTCACTCTGAAAGTACCATTTTGCTGTACTGTTTAAACTCAATGAAAGGAACCCTGTTAACACTTTTCAGCAAGTTGCAATCATGAAATACAGAAATAAACAGTTTCTCAAAAACAAGGTCACTCTGAAAGTACCATTTTGCTGTACTGTTTAAGCTCGATGAAAGGAACCCTGTTAACACTTTTCAGCAAGTTGCAATCATGAAATACAGAAATAAACAGTTTTTCAAAAACAAGGTCTAAGTCATGTTTGAGTCACTCTAAGTACCATTTTGCTGTACTGTTTAAGCTCGATGAAAGGAACATTGTTGACACTTTTCAGCAAGTTGCAATCATGAAATAAAGATATAAATAGTTTTTCACAAACAAGGTCTAAATCATGTTTGATGCACTCTGTAAGAACCATTTTTTGCTGTATTGCTTAATCAGGATGATAGGAACACTGTTGACACTTTTCAGCAAGTTGCAATCATGTAATACAGAAATAAACAGTTTCTCAAAAACAAGGTCACTCTGAAAGTACCATGTTTGCTGTACTGTTTAAGCTCGATGAAAGGAACCCTGTTAAGGTCAAGTCTCCCATCCACACCCAGGTATTCTTCTTCAAGCTCAGGTCCATCACTGATGACACTGTGCTTGCCGTACAGATGCACACATAGAGACAAGTGCATTGTTGTAACAAAGATGAACAGGTTACCCATAATAGTCATGCTGGATATAGCTGATACCTCTTCCCCAGTGTTCATACATGTAAACTGTTGTAACAACCCAACCTGACATATAAGTACTTCCCTGTATTAGTAAGTTGGATACAACATCAAGTGTTGGATAACTGAGACGTGGTTGCCTACACTACTGATAGCTAGATGTATTGTCACAGCCTCCACATTCCACGGACAGGATACAACATCTAACTGAGACGAGGTGGTGGACACTAGTGGAACGTCCTGACTCAGAACTCACAGACTCAACATTCTGGGGCAGGGCACTGTGTGCGAACGGCCAGTCTGCCCCCCGTACTGCCCTTGGGCCCAGTGTGAGTTTGCGTATGGATTCTAAAAACGCCCCCCCCTCCTACACTACCTTCCCTCGGTTGTGGATATTGTGCCTTTTGGGTATGGTTGTTGTTCCCCCTCTGTCCCCGGGCTGGGTCAAAGTGACCCCGGGCAGCACTTGTCCCCACGACCTCCGTGCTACACGGGGAGGACAGCGGTGCATCAATGTGCAAGAGGGCAGCCAAGCGTGCCGGATGGCGTCCAACTACTAAACAGTGCCGAACGAGCAGACAGGGCCGAGCACCACGTGCCTCGTCCATTCGCGTGGCCCCTGTAAGCTGGCCGTAGAGAGGCCAGCTTAGGAGGACCCTAACCCTAACCACCCGCGGGAACCCGGCCTAGAGTGCAAAAAAAAAATCTGTTCTTATCAGTTTAACCTCTCTAGGGTAGGTGGCACTAAATCGTCCCACCAACGTACTGGGCAGGAGTAGTAACCAGATTAAATCGGGTACGTTTTTTATCCGGCCGTGTCAATACTGCCCCCTAGCCCTAACAGGTTAAGGGACATGGGAAATGTTTCTGTTTTTTCAAGGGGGTGGGCGAAGGGAGAGTCCAGATGGGGGATAGGCGGGTGCACTCCTCTGGTGTGGGGATTTTGTTTGGGGATAGGGACTTTTGTGTGGTGTTTTTTTCTTCTGTCATACAGGGGAGGGTTTTAGTGGTTGATGCAGACTGGAGGGGGGTGAAGTTTCGTTTGAACATTTATGCACCTGCTGAACCTCGAGGTAGAATATTATACACTGCTAAAAAAAATAAAGGGAACACTTAAACAACACAATGTAACTCAAAGTCAATCACACGTCTGTGAAATCAAACTGTCCACTTAGGAAGCAACACTGATTGACAATAAATTTCACATGCTGTTGTGCAAATGGAATAGACAACAGGTGGAAATTATAGGCAATTAGCAAGACACCCCCAATAAAGGTGTGGTTCTGCAGGTGGGGACCACAGACCACTTCTCAGTTCCTATGCTTCCTGGGTGATGTTTTGGTCACTTTTGAATGCTGGCGGTACTTTCACTCTAGTGGTAGCATGAGACGGAGTCTACAACCCACACAAGTGGCTCGGGTAGTGCAGCTCATCCAGGATGGCACATCAATGCGAGTTGTGGCAAGAAGGTTTCCTGTGTCTGTCAGCGTAGTGTCCAGAGCATGGAGGCGCTACCAGGAGACAGGCCAGTACATCAGGAGACGTGGAGGAGGCCGTAGGAGGGCAAACAACCCAGCAGCAGGACCGCTACCTCGCCTTTGTGCAAGGAGGAGCAGGAGGAGCACTGCCAGAGCCCTGCAAAATGACCTCCAGCAGGCCACAAATGTGCATGTGTCTGCTCAAACGGTCAGAAACAGACTCCATGAGGGCGGTATGAGGGCCCGACGTCCACAGGTGGGGGTTGTGCTTACAGCCCAACACCGTGCAGGACGTTTGGCATTTGCCAGAGAACTTCTGTCTTTACTGACTTTGAACAACTTGACTAACTCCCTGACAGTTTTACAGTAGGGATCATGACTCTTTTATATAAGAAAAACAACAGGACTGACATGAGAAACTGGAGAACGATTACCCTTTTAAATTTTGACTGTAAACTTTTTACTAAGGTTCTAACACTCAGAATGTCTTCTGTTTTAGGGGAGATGATCCACCCGGACCAAACCTGTGCCGTTCCCATAAGGAAGATCACGGACAGCTTGGTACTGATCAGAAATGCCATCTGTTATGCGAGAGACAGAAACATGCGGCTTGTAGTCCTAAATTTAGATTTTGATTGGGCCTCGCACCAGTACCTCTTCAAGGTACTGCAAAAAATGGGCTTCCCGGACAAGTTCTTAGCTTGGGTGGGACTGCTGTATGAGGATATCACCAGTAAAATCCTTGTAAATGGGCATTTGTCAAAAGCAGTGGGTGTACATTGCGGCGTCTGTCAGGGCTGTCTGTTATCTCATCTTCTGTTTGTGGCCTGCATCGAACCACTGGCACAGGTCTTGCGAAGGGACCAGCGGATCAGTGTAGTGGGTATCCCGGGGAGCGGGGTGGGATGACTGCCAAGTGCGTTTTTTACATGGACGTTGTCAACATTTTAAGCACCAACCTTATATCTGTCGACATGACCCTGGACAAGACAGACCGGTACGGACGAGCCTCTGGGGCGAGACTGAACAGAGACAAAACAGAAGCACAATTTTTCGAACCATGGGCAGACCCAGACTTGACCAGACTACCACTGACTGTTAAAATGACTGACATAAGGGTACTGGGGGAAAGTTTGACCGGGAGGGAGGAGGAAGTGGTAACTGGAGTGGGATCCTGGGGACAGTAACACAGGAACTGGGTTTTTGGGGACTACGACAGCTGACTTTTAATCATTAAAGCTGTGATTTTTCCTGTGCTTTTATTAATCAGTTCTGTTTTTATCCCCCCACGAATAACTCTTTTAGCTCTGGAACAGATAGTTCCTGTGGGGAAGCAAGTGGTAGAGGTTGAGGAGGGATGTGGTCAAGAGGCCCAGGTCCAAGGGGGTGGGGGAAGCTTTCCTGACCTCTACTTGTTCCTGGGCAGCCGCTACACTGCATTACATCTCACTCTTGCCACCTCCCCGGTCACAACAAGACTCAGGTTCTGGCTGGGATCTTACCTCAGAACCCTGAGGCTGATCCCAGTCGACCTGCGAGCCCCAGTCTCTTTCCTGCTCCCTGCACACTATGTCCAGCTCCAGAAGTTAAGACATTTTAAACTGGAAAAAAAGGCAGTAACCGTTTCAGCTAAACATCGTGCTCTTCTCTCTTTTGCAGGAGCGGGAACCAGTGTGTCCAGTGCGCGGGCTTGCTACAGGCGACCCCACAACGGTATGTCGCAACGTGGCCCATCCTGCTCTGCTGAAAGGGTCCCCCACAACACCCAAGGTCCCGGCGGTCACGGCCTGACAGCGCTGCGGCACCTAGGGGAGGGATTTCCTCTGGGCCCCGAAGGACAGGATTCAGAATAGCACTTTTTAAACATGTTTATGTCTTAAAAATGTTTTACTTTTGTTAAATCATTTGTACACAATTGAAATGGCTTTTACAGATTGGATGTTTTACAAGAAAAATACATTTATTCATGGTTGTTTCTATTGTTTTTAACATGTACTTTTTAACAAATTTAAATGTAATATTCAAATGTTGTACAAATATAAATGAGCTGCTTTAAAGGGAAATGTCACAAAACTTAAAGCGTCCAGGAAATTGTGCTCCGAGTTATTTTGTTGAGTGTATTATTGTTGTTCTGTTTCACAATTATTTTATTTTGCCCTGGGTAAGGTGGTGGTCTTGGTGGTAGACTACAGGCCCGCTGGTCCTTTTTTAACTTATATTTTGTTTTTTGCTTCTTCTGTTTTGCATTTCCCCTTCCCTGTGTATCATTTTGTCCTCAGTTTTGTCTTGTCTGCTAGCTGGGGTGGCCTGCTAGCCTGGGCTCATCTGATCTCAGAAGCTAAGCAGGGTCAGTGATTGAGGAAGCTGTTGCAGGCCAGTTGGTTTTGTAGGAGAGGGAATTGTTGTTTGCTGCTTTTTTTATATATATATATATATATATATATTTTGCTTGGCAATTTGTTTGAAATATATATATATATATATTTTTATTATTAGTTGAGTTGCTTTTGACCATCGCGAGGAAACTGAAAGAGTGCGGGACATGGAGAAAATAATCCTCGTGCACCACCGTCGAGGGAAAAGTTCTATGATATGGCTTGTACTGTGGCGGTGGATATCACTGGGAATCATAAACTAACGATGGAATTGCTGTGAGGGATAAAGGAGGCATGCGGAGCGGTGACAGGGTGCAGATGCAAGGGGGATCAGGAGTACGAGATAACGATGTCGCATGTCCATGGGAAGGAGTGACTGATGGATGGATTGAAAATCAAATGGTGTACGGTAATGGTGAGGGACATTTCATCGGATGAACTGGTGGCGTCCTTCATGAATTTATCCGTGAATATTAGCGATGATGCTATTGTTGCCAAATTAGAAGGATGGGTGTGTCGGCGGTTTCTGATTTAGAGGAGATTATGGCTGGTAACGGACATCGCGGATGTCACAAGATTCTGCAAGGTCCGGTTCACAGACGTGATGCACTCACTACCGTATTCTGAAAAGTTCGAGATGTTGGAGGTTCCTGAATACTTCCGTGTGATACACGACAGGCAAGTTAAAGTGTGCCGAATTTGTATTCAGCCTGGCCACGTAGTCCGGAACTGCCACGATTTTTTAATGTCGGCAATGCAGAATACAAGGGCATTATGCAAGAGTGCATCACGAAAGCGGGAAGACCTTGCAATGGCTGTGGTGAGAGCGGCATCCACTGCACGTTTACTGGAGCAACAGACGGTGTTGACATGGAACAACAGGAGGAGGTGGTAGAAGAGAGTGTGATGGAGAAAAAGGAGGCCAGGATGGTGAAGGAGAAGAAGGTGATGAATCTACTGTGGCAGATGGAATCGGGTATAGCATGGACGGAGAGTTCTTGGACGGCGTCGTCGAATATGGAAAGGAGCCTGAGGGTGGAGGAGGAGTGTCGGCCAAGGATCCGTCTGAAGGTGCAGGGTGTGCTGATCATGAAGGTTTTATATCCTCTTGAGCATCTGATCCCGTTAGCGGGATCAAAATCCAGCGAAAAATCATATCGCCAATTAGCATTAAAAAATTATCATAATTTTTTACAAAAATTAAAAATATTTTTTTTTTTTTTTTATAGATACACCTCTCCTGAATCGACCCACGTCGTCCGATTTCAAAAAGGTTTTACAGGAAAAGCAAATCATTAGATTATATTAGATGAGTCCATCGTAAAAAGCAGCTTCATAGCCATTTTCCGACCAACCACTTCCATCACATATTATCAATAAACAGCTAAATGTAGCACTAACCTTTTACAAACTTCATCAGATGGCACCCCTAGGACATCATGTTATACAATGCATGCATTCTTTTGTTCAATAAAGGTCATATTTATATATAAAAACAGCATTTTACATCTCTGTCTGACGTTGACTACCTAATTTCCCCTCAAAAGCGTCCCGGTAAACAATGCTACGTTTCAATAAATTGCTATACTATAACGATTTTTTAAATGTATATTGTCAATCTAACATTTATAGATGAATATCTCTTGAGAACACCCGTCATACCAGATTTTAAATTAACTTTACTGGGTAATCACACTTTGCGATAAAAGGAGATGCGATACTCAGAAAATCAGCTAATATACAGTGCTCGGCGCCATCTTGGATGCAACAGTATGAACCATATCATCTTCAATAATATTGTCAATAATCGCCTACCTTTAGTTGTCTTCATCAGAAAGCATCCCAGGTCCACAACAGATGTATTTTCGGTCAAAAAGTCCATACTTCACGTTCCATTAGCCTGATGTTGGTAGCGCGTCCTATGGCTCTCTCCAAACGCAGCTCTGCACTTCATACTGAAAGCAATCCTCGCGCATGTAGGTTCGTTCAAACATGTCAAACGTTGTATAAAATAAATGTTCAGGGCCACTAACACCAAGAGAGCCAATAAGATTCGAGGGGGATGCATTCATTGCCTTTAAAACCGTTTCCAAAGGTGGGGGCAGACATGGCCGCCGGCGTCATAATGGTGATGGCCCATCCCCTGTGACCAATTTCAAACTCCTGTCATTCACTGAGTTTTGACTCTATAAGGCTCAAACCACTGTGAAAGGACTGGCGACATCTAGTGGAAGCAATAGGAAGTGCCAAAATATTCCTAAACCCCTGTGTTTTGCAATGGGATAGGTTAGAACTCAATACAACACATCAGGTATCCACTTCCTGTCAGAAAATGTCTCAGGGTTTTGCCTGCCAAATGAGTTCTGTTATACTCACAGACACCATTCAAACAGTTTTAGAAACTTTAGAGTGTTTTCTATCCATATATAATAAGTATATGCATGCCCTATCTTCTGAGTTTGATTAGTAGGCCGTTGAAAATGGGAACGATTTTTTTTCAAAATGCGCTGTGGCGCCCCCTATCCTAGGGTATCCTCAAGAGGATATCTGACACTAATCCTGAAAATTGAGGTGAAGGGTGAATCCTCGAAGAGGAAGGACACTGTGCGTGACGTGCCCTCAGATGAAGTCCAAAGAGTGAGGAAAGAAGCGAAGGAAAGGACACTGGTCAAGATCAAGAAGAAGAAAAAGACTGAGTCTTGATGATGGAAACAATAAACATCATACTTCTACTCATGGTGAGCGTTATCTGTCAATATTAACTTCTCTGGGCTACGTGGGACCGTAGCGTCCCACCTGCCTAACATCCGGTGAAATAGCAGAGAGCAAAAATTCTAAATACACCATTCGTAATATTAAACATTCTTGTAAATACATGTATCTTACATCATTTAAAAACTTAACATCTTGTTAATCCAGCCGCTGTGTGAGATTTCAAAAAGGCTTAACGGCGAAAGCATACATTATAATAATCTGAGGACAGCGTCCCGCACACACAAGCATTAGCGTCACTAAAGTCAGAAATAGCAATAAAATATTCAATTACCTTTGAAGATCTTCTTCTTTTGGCAATACAAAAGGCTCAAATCTTCACAATAAATGGTTGTTTTGTTCAATAAAATCAATTTTTATAGCATAACATGCAACATTTTGTAAACGGCTAGTGTCATCAATTCCATCTCCTTCAACGAAACATTCGATGTAATTACTCACACTAAACGTACGTTTATCCAGTCATGGTTGGTTTCATTGCAATCCTCTGTCTGTTAGTAACACAACCATACTTGATGTTTGTTTTTGCGGGACGTATTGACCGAAAATAACTGATTTTAACACACCAAACAATGACCTCATTGCGCGCCAATGATATGACCAGTGCTTCGTTGATTGACTGTATTTCGGCCCAATGACCACTGATCGTCTTGAAATCTAGCTTGGTAGATAGCCAATGAGTTGAGGTAAACGGCAATATCTAATGGTTATATCCGGGAAGACCAACTAAACACAGCCATTCACCATTGAAATTTCTACCTGAAGGAGCCACATTGTTTGCGCGTAGCAGTATTGAGTCGAGATCATTTTCCGCTATTTTATCGATAGAATTATGATGAGTAAATCTGGAAAATAGAAGGCAAAGGCCAGGTATACAGATCTACACGATATTATTGATGAAATTGATAGAGATAGTGACACAGAGTTACTTGAAGATGAGTCAGATAGTGAGACAAGTTTGGACTCTCAATTTGAAGAAATGTTTTTGCACGCAGAGGATGCAATTTTGGACTGATAAGTACCTCTCATGCCGTTGTTTGAAATTAATAATATGAAATATTATTAATTTGAGTTGTTTTGGAGATATAAAACACATTTAAAAAAATATATATATTTTATTTGACATATATATAATCAGTAATGAAATTTGTGAAGTACATGGCTAAACATTATGAGTGTGTGTCTGTATATATTAGATCTTTTTTACATGTATTTTATCTAAACATGGAATGGAACAGCACCTCACCATAGTGATTGAGGTTCTCTACTCTATATATAATATGTGTCTGTGTCTTTATTTCACAGTCCCTCCGATTCTGATTGGGAGCCCCCACTGCCAAGGTGCCCATCCCCCACAGGAGCTGGTTCATCTAGCCGGACCCCTGCTGTCTCCGGTTCCACACCTACCCCACGCCCGGCCAGGTGTGAAGTCTGTGACAAAGAAGCGGAGGTGGGGAAAAGATAAACCTGCAATCAGAGAGGAGGAGGGTCATTGGCACTCTGTGCTGGAGGAGGATGTGGGCCCACCACCTCCAATATTCAGACCGAAAAGGCCACCAGGACCTCAGCTGGACATGACCTCCAACTACAGCCCCATGCAACTTTTTCAGCTGTTTTTCACCTCATCAGTTATTGATTCTAAGAAGCAGGCAGGCAAGAAAGAGGCATGGAAGCCCATTTCCATGTCAGATATTTTTTGTTACCTGTCAATGGTCATTTACATGGGTCTTGTGAAGCTGAAAACCCTGAAACACTACTGGAAAACTGCTCCCCTCTATCAACTGCCTTTCCCCTCCACTCCACTGTCATGTCATGCAAAAGGTTTCTGACAATCTCACGGGCGCTTCATATCAGTGACCCAGAAGTTGATGAGGACAACGAGAAGAAGCGAGGCACATTAAGGTATGATAGGATCTGCAAAATAAAACCTCTCTACCACAGTGTGGTTGAGGCCTGCAAGGCTTTCCATCGATGAGAGGATGGTAGCCTCAAAGGCCAGAATCGGCCTAAAACAATACATGCGTTACAAACTGTTTGTTTTGGCTGATTCTGCGTGTGCATACAAGTGCAATTTTTTTTTGAGGGGAAGAGCAGTTTTGCGACCAGTAGGGGACTCAGTTATGATTCCGTCATGGAATTATTCGATTTTCAACTGCTGGGGAAGGGCTACAAACTTCTTGTGGACAACTTCTACACAAGCCCTACCCTGTTCACAGACCTGAGGAGGCTGGATGTGTGGGCTTGTGGCACCATTTGGACCAACAGAGTGGGCTTTCCAAAGACCAAGGTGAATGACATGCCTAAGCGGGCTGAGCGGGGTAGCATGAGATGGATTTGCCAAAATGGCCTGCTCTTTGTGAAGTGGGTGGATACCAGAGAGGTGGTCATGTGCTCCAGTATCCACAAGTCCTTCAGTGGAGATCACATCGTCAGGCGTGTGAAGGGCGCTACTGGGGCATGGACCACACAAAATGTCCCCATTCCTGCATCTATCAAGGACTACAACAAGAGTATGGGAGGTGTGGACCTGTCAGATGCGCTGATAGGCTACTATAATGTTCTCCACAAGACCATGAAATGGTACAATACTTTTTTTCTATCATTTCATTGACATTGCTGTGGTGAATTCCTTCATCATCTGGCTACAGCAAGTCCACTGCAGCACCTTCTGTCCCCTCTACCTCTGTCTCTTCTGCTCATCAACCAGTGGTGTTCACCTGCCCAAATTCATCTCTGCAGGCATGAATGTGCCTCAGGGCAAAAAGGGCACAGTGAGGAGGCGACGTTGTGCCCTTTGTCACAGGAAATGCCCCATCACTTGTACCACCTGCTCAGTAACTATGCTTTACAGCAGAAAGAGACTGCTATGGGCCATGGCACCAGCAGCACAAGATTGTGTAGAGGACTGAGGGTCTTCACAATATTTTACATTATACATTGAATGTGTGTAAAAAGTTACCCTTGTTATTTAAAAAATAAATACAAATTGGTACTTGTTTGGGGGCGTTAGTTATAATACAATTTTTATATTTTGTATATAGTTATTTACATCAAAATGTATCACTGTACCAATTCGGCCACTATTCGGATATAACGATGGATTATTTTGGACCAAACCAACATTTGTTATTGAAGTAGCAGTCCTGGGTGTGCATTCTGACGAAGACAACAAAAGGTAATCAAACTTTTATAATAGTAAATATGATTATGGTGAGTGCTAAACTTGCCGGGTGTCTAAATAGCGAGCCCTTGATGCCTGGGCTATGTACTTAGAATATTGCAAAATGTGCTTTCACCAAAAAGCTATTTTAAAATCGGACATATCGAGTGCATAGAGGAGGTCTGTATCTATAATTCTTAAAATAATTGTTATGCTTTTTGTGAACGTTTATCGTGAGTAATTTAGTAAAATGTTAGCGAATTCCCCGGAAGTAGGCTAGTTCTGAACGTCACATGCTAATGTAAAAAGCTGGTTTTTGATATAAATATGAACTTGATTGAACAAAACATGCATGTATTGTATAACATAATGTCCTAGGGTTGTCATCTGATGAAGATCATCAAAGGTGAGTGCTGCATTTAGCTGTCTTCTGGGTTTTGGTGACATTATATGCTGGCTTGAAAAATGGGTGTCTGATTATTTCTGGCTTGGTACTCTGCTGACATAATCTAATGTTTTGCTTTCGTTGTAAAGCCTTTTTGAAATCGGACAGTGTGGTTAGATTAACGAGAGTCTTGTCTTTAAATGGCTGTAAAATAGTCATATGTTTGAGAAATTGAAGTAATAGGATTGTTAACGTTTTGAAAATCGCGCCACAGGCTGCCAGTGGCTGTTACGTAGGTGGGACGAATTCGTCCCGCCTAGCCCAGAGAGGTTAAAGAGTGAGCGGATATCTTTGAAAAAACGACTTGACATTGAGCTGGAAAAAGTTGATACGGTGGAGGGTTATGATGTGGCAAGCTTTATGGAAGCTCAGGCTGCTGTACATAACTTTGAAAAGAGTCCATGTATGGGGGCAATGGGGGAGGGGGGGGTGGCGATCAAGGCTGTAGTGAGGAGGTTTTAGGTTTTATTGATGCTAAATTATCTGATGCTGAACGAAAAAATGTATGACAAAGATGATAGTGAAGGAGATACAGGAGGCTGTCTTGGCCAGTAATAGGGGAAAAAAGTCGGATCAGATGGGCTGAAAAGTGAGTTTTATCATCTGTATTGTTGGACGTGTATGTGTACATGGAACAGGCAGTTTCAGAATCATTGTCCACAAGACTGTTAAATATTATAAAATAAATGGAGAAGCTGGAAATTTTTAGGCCGTTAAGTTTACGGAATACTAATAAGATTTTGGCAAGGGTTTTCACTAACCGTGTTAATAAAGCGATGGGGAGTATCATATCTGAGTCAGATGAACAGTGTTTCTGGGAGGGATATTACTTGTACAATAAGGGATGTTGTTCGACATATGACTGTTGAGGGAGGCATAGTTCTTGGCCTAGATTTGAACAAGAAAACTAACTTGTGAAGTGTGAAAGTAGGCATGTGAGGGATGTAATGGAAATGCATGGATGAAGGTAAAATGTGTGTAAGTGTTAAAGGTGCACCTAATCAAAACCAATCAACCAGAACACAAAACAAAATGGTGCTTGTGGAGCGAGAGAGGGGCAGGACTGGGCATCAGGACCTTTTATCACCTAGTTGATCCCAAAAACAGGTGCAACTTGTCACCTTAACCTCTATGGGCTAGGTGGGACGCTAGCGTGCCACCCGTGGTGCACTCCATCAACAGCAGGTGCATTTCAAGAGCGGCAAATTTGAATCCAAATAAATGTCAAAATTCAAATTTTTCAAACATACAACTATTTTACACCCTTTGAAAGATAAACATCTCCTTAATCTAACCACGTTTTACGATTTCAAAAAGGTTTTACGGCGAAAGCATAAATTTAGAGTATGTTAGGACAGTACATTTACAAGAGTTGTGTGTAATGTTTTGTCAAGTCAAAGACAGGGTCACCAAAACCATAAAACCAGCTAAAATGATGCACTAACCTTTTACAATCTCCATCAGATGACACTCCTAGGACATTATGTTAGACAATGCATGCATTTTTAGTTCTATCAAGTTCATATTTATATCCAAAAACAGCGTTTTACTATGGCATTGATGTTGAGGAAATCGTTTCCCTCCAATAACTGGCAGTCAAGTCAGGTCACAAATTAAATAATTAAAATTAGAAAACATTGGTAAAATATTATATTGTCATTTAAAGAATTATAGATTTACATCTCTTGAACGCAATCAACTTGCCAGATTTAAAAATAACCTTACTGGGAAATCACACTTTGCAATAATCTGAGCACTGCGCCCAGAAAAATACGCGTTGCGATACAGACTAGACGTCATGTTGGGGAGATCTAAAATCGAAAATACTATGTAAATAATCCATTACCTTTGATTCTCTTCATCAGATGTCACTTCCAGGTATCACAGGTCCATAACGAATGTAGTTTTGTTCAAAAAAGCTCATCATTTATGTCCAAAAATCTCCGTCTTGTTAGCACATGATCTAAGCCAGCCGGACTTCTCGTCATGAACGAGGGGAAAAAATATATTTACGTTCGTTCAAACATGTCAAACGTTGTATAGCATAAATCATTAGGGCCTTTTTTAACCAGAACATGAATAATATTCAAGGTGGACGAATGCATACTCTTTTATAACGTATTGGAACGAGGGTACCCAACATGAACTCGCGCGCCAGGTGTCTAATGGGACATCATCGTTCCATGGCTCTTGTTCGGTCAGATCTCCCTCCAGAAGACTCAAAACACTTTGTAAAGGCTGGTGACATCTAGTGGAAGCAATAGGAAGTGCCAAAATATTCCTCAGCCCCTGTGTTTTTCAATGGGATAGGTTTAAAGTCAATACAACACATCAGGTATCCACTTCCTGTCAGAAAATGTCTCAGGGTTTTGCCTGCCAAATGAGTTCTGTTATACTCACAGACACCATTCAAACAGTTTTAGAAACTTTAGAGTGTTTTCTATCCATATATAATAAGTATATGCATATTCTAGTTACTGGGTAGGATTAGTAACCAGATGAAATCGGGTACATTTTTTTTATCCAGACGTGCAAATGCTGCCCCCTAGCACTAACAGGTTAATAACGACCCAATCAGCTCCACCTGTCCCCAATCTGCAAATATAAACACAGAGGAGGAGGCAGGGAAACCGAGGGGGTGTAACACCCCATCCTATTAAAATCAGGAACTAACAAAGCCCTGAAAACAAAACCCACAACCACACCAATACACCAATACAACTGGTCAAAAACCATAACTAATAAAGGTTCAGACACAAAATACTATACAAACCATAAAAGGTAAGAGGCCCACCGGATGCCCATGATATCAACCCAACCAAATCACCTGACCCCATCCAACCTCAGCAACCACGGTACCTGGAAGCAATTTAAGAGAAAGAAATGGAGACCAAGTGACAGGAGAGTAGAAGCCAGAGCAACAGGAAGGACAAAATAAACCCTGTACAGACCACCAACCAAAAATGAAAACAACGAAGGCGTCGGAAAAACGACTAAATCGGTGCACGGGAAAGCGCATCAGCCACCACATTACCCACACTTTTTACATGTCGTACATCCAAATGGAACGCCTGCACGAACAAACAGCAGCACATAATCCTGCGATTTGGGCAAAGCATGGTGTGCAGGAAAGTAAGTGGGTTGTGGTCAGTGTAAACCGCAATAGGGACCACACATATGCTGCAAGGGCCTCCTTCTCCCCCACTGAATAATTCAACTGATAGTTATTTCTCCCGAAAGTTTAACAGCTAACAGGATGTTCATCACGCCCATCTGCTTGAAGCAACACTACACCTGCCCCTAAGTTACTGGCATCCACATATAGGCTGAAGGCAGTTCCAATCATGGGGCAGCCAACACAGGGTCAGAGCTAAGAAGCAGTTTCACATTTCAAAAGCACTCTGACAGCAGGAAGACCAGATTCATTCCAAGATGGCGTAGCAGTCAGACATCTTTGTCTTTTTGTGTGCCTTGTATATATCTTTTTAAATTATTTTCTTAAACCTCAACTTCTAAATACTCTCCTGCAACCCGCCTCACCCAATGTGGCGTGGATCTGTTTTTTCTAAAGTATTTCTATTTACTTCGGATCTGGAATCCCTCAACTGAAGCTAGCCAGCTAATTGAACTACCTACCTGCTATCAGTCAGCAAACCACTGCTAGCGGTCATCAGCTAAACTTTAGCTCGGAAAGATCTCGCCAGTTCGTACAACGTGACTCAAACAAGAGCATAACGGACCTATTCTTTTTCTCTCGATATCCCCGGATTCCTACCGCAAACTCAACATTTTCATCTGGATCTTCGCAACTAGCTAACCGCAATCCCGGGTGACTACTCCTGGCTAGCGTTTCCCTCCTGGAGCAAGCACCAATTAGCCTGAAGCTAGCCCGGCTTGGGCTCCTGGGCTACCACTGAAGCTACAATATCCAGACCTCTTCTACTGCTGGTACGGGGCACGGAACCCCGCTGATCGAATACAACTAGAATACTGGCATAATCTGCCCGAGGATTCCAACAGGCCCCTCAGGCGCAACGTCCGCTGAAGACCAGCAACTACTTGGAACCCTACTAATCCACGACTGGTCTATCGACGTCACCGCACGAAGAGGCAAAAACAGACTTACCTCCATCGCGACATCCCCCAAAGGCCCTTCTGCTAACTTGCTAGCCCTGGTCAACTAACTGCTAGCTTGTTAGCATCGGCCTGCTGACTGTCTGAATCGCTGTGTCGCCCAGCCAGCCCAACCACTCACTGGACCCATATGTTCACTTGGCTATGCATGCCTCTCTCTAATATCAATATGCCTCGTCCATTACTGTCCTGGTTAGTGATAACTGTCTTATTTCACTGTAGAGCCCCTAGTCCTGCTCAATATGCCTTAATGGTTGATGTGAGAGGAGACAAGTCCGGGACAATCTCGTAAGGACGGGTGACCTGTCCGCAGGAGTCATCGGCGATTCTGCTTGCCCCGGGAAACTGATCAACGAGCTCGACTAAAAAAGGAAAGCAGAGCCTGTTAAAACTAAATCTGCATATTGTATTATAGTCTTTATCCAAATTTTTATCAGTAGTACTGGGCGTGAGCATGAATTACTGTTAATATTGTACGAAATTATATAGACAAACGTTAAGGCTGAGTACAAGGATATTTGCTGTTATAGGCCTGAAAATGTATCCGTGAGTTTCTGTCCAACTAAAGTGGCGTTTGGTTTGGACATTAATACATAGTCGGGTACATGGGATATTGCATTCCGTGAGATTGGGACGGACTGAAGTGACTCTCAGTTCGGAGCATCAATACATAGTCGGGTGCAAATAAATTAACCCAGAGATATCCGTGAGATTGGGGCTAACTGAAGTGGTCATCAGTTAGGAGCACCAATATATAGTCGGATAATTAGTTGTTAGGTCAAGTTGCATCGGTACACTGGGACTAGTCGAAATAGCGCTCGACTAGGCGCATCAGTAAAACTGGGATTGATCACGTTTGTAACCAAGTAGCATCAGTGAAACTGGGATTGGTAAAAGTGTATCTGTGAGTTTCTGTCCAGCTAAAGTGGCGTTTGGTGTGGGGCATTAATACATAGTCGGGTACAAGTGATATTGCATTCCGTGAAATTGGGGCGGACTGAAGTGACTCTCAGCCCGGAGCATCAATACATAGTCGGGTGCATAGTATTTAACCTAGAAATATCCGTGAGATTGGGGCTAGCTGAAGTGGTCATCAGCTAGGAGCATCAATAAATAGTCGGATACGTGTAATAGTGTGCTCTGTATTGTTGATTGGACGTTCCGCGTATCCCCCTCTAATTATAAATAATTATTGATTAAATTGTAATAATAGACAGGTGGAGGAGAGATTTGGGATTGTACACAAATTTGGGTCGGTGTGCAGGCCCCAATCTCAGGGCCTCGTGGAACGCGCCAATCAAACCCTTAAGGCTAAATAGCTAAGGTATGTGCAGGTTTGAATATGCTGGTCCACCAAGGGAGGGAGGTCATATGCCCGCCCTTGATGTACAACAAATTGTAATGTCTGATTATGTGAAAAAACTGACGGAACTTCCTGTAGCTCTCTCCACACAGATCCGCAAGGTCCAAGAGGGGGAGCTGTTGGGAGACTCGCCACCACTGAAGGTAAAAGTTGGGGACTGGGTGAGGGTCAAGGTCCACAAGAGAAAGTGGCTGGAACCCAGGTGGACTGGGCGGTACGAAGTGAAGGAAGTTACTTCACACTCTGTCCAGGTCAAAGGTAAATCAGGAGCACCTTGGCACCACCTTACACATTGCACTCCAGCCCCAACCCCTTCCAGAACTTTGACTGAAACCAGGGCCGATTTGCGCGCCCTACATAAATTCGATTCCAACCACTGAAACCTTAGTTGGGGAAAATGGGACAATGGCTTCCGTTTCCACGACCTAAGGCACCACGCCCAGGGTCGGGGTACCTCCCTCCCTGGGAGAGGCTGGGGATATCAGCTCCCCTGTTTGTTATTTTTGTGAGTGTACACTACTAGGCTGATCACCACCGCTATTGACCCTGGTCAGGCTGATAGGGGCCTAATGTTTCCTTTGCTTCAGGTGGAAGACACTGAACCCGAGTATGCATTCGAATAGTTTAGTTTTCACGCCTGCCACGCGGGAGGCCCGGGTTCGGATCCCAGCCCATGCACCATGGGACTAAAATGTAAGAAGATATGTTTTGCCTGGAGAGATACGGTTGCTAGCGTTTGTTTAAGATATAAATGTAACGTTTTGATAGCTTGATTAGTTTAAATTGAAAGGCTAACTAATTAGAAAATAATAGCGAGGGAATTTTGATATAATACGTTGTCTGTTGCTGGAAATAGCATACAGAGAAAGAGTTGAATGATGTTATTTTTTATAAGTATGGCAATTTACATGTTACTTTTAATTAAAGTCTTGGATATTTCATAAATGTGAAGCTGAAAGAGAAGAGGAAGTTGTGAAGTTGGGTTTTAATCTTACTATAGAGGTAAGGCAGAACATTGGTTGAGTAGTGGGTTATATTTTTGCTTACGGGTAAAACAAAAGATGAGAAGAGAATTGGTTATGTGCGCTGAGCTATGTTTGGCTGGAAGAAAACATTTGGTGATGTGAAGCTGGTTATTGATTCTTGGTTTGAATGTTTAGGTAACACCAGTGAATTAGAAAAGTAAGTTTATGTATTTAAACATTATACTCTGTTTCCATTACGTGGAAAAATGTCAAGTCATTAAAGTGAATTACAGGTGGAGTTAATTTTATATTAACAGGGAAGGTGCACATTAAACACAGTTGTGTATAATGGCAGGGTATTCCTAGCAAACAGAATGGGCTGGTTTGCAGACAAACTGAAAGGGTTTTAGGGTTTTAAGCAATCTTGGGTCAAATTGGTTAAATAGTACGTTAAAATATGGGGTTTCATAGATTGAAGTACAGTATTGTATCCAAGGGTAGCGCATGTTCAATTAAGTTTAAAACTAATGATTGGGGGGAGTACAATGGAAGTATAAGCATTTTTAGGTTTTGTTTGTAGTTAACTTTTGGGTTTCTGAATCGGTGTAGTATGAGGAAATGTTGACCAAGTGGTTATTTTATGGAATATGGAGCGCTTAGCTCTTTGGGGAAAAATTCCTAGGGACAGGATATCTTAAAGGGGTAGACACACATGGCATTTTAAAGTTTTATTTTCTGAGTTTTAATGAAACACATGAAATTCTTTTGATAGGGAATGTTCTGGGAACTTGAGATACAAAATGTAGATAAGGTTATTAGCTTTCATTTGTCTAATGTAGTAAGAAAGAAAAAAACGGTTCTGAAAAGGGGGTATGACTTTTTGACCCCACTGGTGACTTTTCCTTTTGTGGTCTGATCAGCCGAAATGAAAAGCCATTGGATGGTGAATTTAAGGTCATTTGGGATACTAACTTTAAGGAAATTTGGAGAACTGATAATTATGATGGAGTTAAAGTTCTTAGACACAATTGATCATTTGAACCAATGAGAAGACAACATGACGAAAAGGGTACAATAATTTTTCTTTGGGGAGTAGTTCAGATTAGTCATTTTGATCTGATTATGTTACGTGAATATCGTTTGATAAGTAGGGGTACTTTTTACATTATCTAGATAAGTTTATTTTCCCTTAGGAAGTCAGCTGTGGTTGTATTTAGTGGAAGAGATTTAACACAACAAGACTGGTATTAATATAATAGTAATATTATATTTTGTTGTTAAATAAGTTTTAAATGGTAGACTTATGTCAAGCATTAGGATATATTCTAAGGCAACAGGACAGGAATATATGACATCTGTAGGGAATCCAGGATTATTGAGGGTATCGAGATAAATTTAGGTAGATATGTAATAAGATCATGAGACATTTAGTACTCCCCTGCACTGCTGAGACCTTGATGGGTTGGAAGTAGAAGGAGGAGAGCATAAACAAGGAAGAGAAGATAAAAGTAACATAGAAGAATTAGATAACGGTTAGTGAGTGGAGACCAGCATAGTTAAATTATAAACAGGTGAGGACAGAAATAACACTGGAGAGACAGAAAAGACATAAGAATAGAAGATAGCAGGATAATTTAGTTAGGTTCATTTAGTTAGGATATTAACCTGTTAGGGCTAGGGGGCAGCATTTGCACGTCTGGATATTTTTTTTTTACCCGATTTAATCTGGTTACTAATCCTACCCAGTAACTAGAATATGCATATACTTATTATATATGGATAGAAAACACTCTAAAGTTTCTAAAACTGTTTGAATGGTGTCTGTGAGTATAACAGAACTCATTTGGCAGGCAAAACCCTGAGACATTTTCTGACAGGAAGTGGATACCTGATGTGTTGTATTACCTTTAAACCTATCCCATTGAAAAACACAGGGGCTGAGGAATATTTTGGCACTTCCTATTGCTTCCACTAGATGTCACCAGCCTTTACAAAGTGTTTTGAGTCTTCTGGAGGGAGATCTGACCGAACAAGAGCCATGGAACGATGATGTCCCATTAGACACCTGGCGCGCGAGTTCATGTTGGGTACCCTCGTTCCAATACGTTATAAAAGAGTATGCATTCGTCCACCTTGAATATTATTCATGTTCTGGTTAAAAAAGGCCCTAATGATTTATGCTATACAACGTTTGACATGTTTGAACGAACGTAAATATATTTTTTCCCCTCGTTCATGACGAGAAGTCCGGCTGGCTTAGATCATGTGCTAACAAGACGGAGATTTTTGGACATAAATGATGAGCTTTTTTGAACAAAACTACATTCGTTATGGACCTGTGATACCTGGAAGTGACATCTGATGAAGAGAATCAAAGGTAATGGATTATTTACATAGTATTTTCGATTTTAGATCTCCCCAACATGACGTCTAGTCTGTATCGCAACGCGTATTTTTCTGGGCGCAGTGCTCAGATTATTGCAAAGTGTGATTTCCCAGTAAGGTTATTTTTAAATCTGGCAAGTTGATTGCGTTCAAGAGATGTAAATCTATAATTCTTTAAATGACAATATAATATTTTACCAATGTTTTCTAATTTTAATTATTTAATTAGTGACGCTGACTTGACTGCCGGTTATTGGAGGGAAACGATTTCCTCAACATCAATGCCATAGTAAAACGCTGTTTTTGGATATAAATATGAACTTGATAGAACTAAAAATGCATGCATTGTCTAACATAATGTCCTAGGAGTGTCATCTGATGGAGATTGTAAAAGGTTAGTGCATCATTTTAGCTGGTTTTATGGTTTTGGTGACCCTGTCTTTGACTTGACAAAACATTACACACAACTCTTGTAAATGTACTGTCCTAACATACTCTAAATTTATGCTTTCGCCGTAAAACCTTTTTGAAATCGTAAAACGTGGTTAGATTAAGGAGATGTTTATCTTTCAAAGGGTGTAAAATAGTTGTATTTTTGAAAAATTTGAATTTTGACATTTATTTGGATTCAAATTTGCCGCTCTTGAAATGCACCTGCTGTTGATGGAGTGCACCACGGGTGGCACGCTAGCGTCCCACCTAGCCCATAGAGGTTAAATGTATAATTTATCACTCACGTGCACATTTCCATCCTTTAACCTGTTAGGGCTAGGGGGCAGTATTGACACGGCTGGATAAAAAACATACCCGATTTAATCTGGTTACCACTCCTACCCAGTAACTAGAATATGCATATACTTATTACATATGGATAGAAAACACCCTACATTTTCTAAAACTGTTTGAATGGTGTCTGTGAGTATAACAGAACTCAAATGGCAGGTCAAAACCTGAGAGATTCCTTTACAGGAAGTGGCCTGTCTGACCATTTCTTTAACTTGTTTTCCATCTCTATCATTTACTAAGGATCTCTGCTCTAACGTGACACTTCCCACGTCGTCCATAGGCGCTCAGAGCCCGGGAAAAAACAGAATGTCGTCATTCCAGCCCCAGGCTGAAACACATTATCGCCTTTCTCAAGTGGCCGATCAAGGGACACTGGCTTATGCGCGTGACCCCGACCGCCCCCGCCTTTGGGATTTTTTCCTCAGTTTGCCGAAAAGGAGATAGGATTTTTAAGGTTTTGAAAATCGCGCCACAGGATAGCAGTGGCTGTTACGTAGGTGGGACGAATTCATCCCGCCTAGCCTAGAGAGGTTAACCTCTATGGGCTAGGCGGGACGAATTCGTCCCACCTACGTAACAGCCACTTTAAGCCTGTGGCGCGATTTTCAAAACCTTAAAAATCCTATTACTTCAATTTCTCAAACATATGACTATTTTACAGCTATTTAAAGACAAGACTCTCGTTAATCTAACCACACTGTCCGATTTCAAAAAGGCTTTACAACGAAAGCAAAACATTAGATTATGTCAGCAGAGTACCAAGCCAGAAATAATCAGACACCCATTTTTCAAGCCAGCATATAATGTCACCAAAACCCAGAAGACAGCTAAATGCAGCACTCACCTTTGATGATCTTCATCAGATGACAACCCTAGGACATTATGTTATACAATACATGCATGTTTTGTTCAATCAAGTTCATATTTATATCAAAAAACAGCTTTTTACATTAGCATGTGACGTTCAGAACTAGCATACTTCCGGGGAATTTACTAACAGTTTGCTAAATTACTCACGATAAACGTTCACAAAAAGCATAACAATTATTTTAAGAATTATAGATACATTACTCCTCTATGCACTCGATATGTCCGATTTTAAAATAGCTTTTCGGATGAAGCACATTTTGCAATATTCTAAGTACATAGCCCGGCATCACAGGGCTAGTTATTTAGACACCCGGCAAGTTTAGCACTAACCATAATCATATTTACTATTATAAAAGTTTGATTACCTTTTGTTGTCTTCGTCAGAATGCAGTCCCAGGACTGCTACTTCAATAACAAATGTAGGTTTGGTCCCAAATAATCCATCATTATATCCAAACAGCGACGTTTTGTTCGTGAGTTCTAGACACTATCAGAATGGTAATCCACGGTCACGAGCATAGCGCATGGCGTGACAAAAAAATTCTAAATATTCCATTACCGTACTTCGAAGCATGTCAACCGCTGTTTAAAACCAATTTTTATGCCATTTATCTCGTAGAAAAGCGATAATATTCCGACCGGGAATCTGCAATAAACTAAACAGCCGAATTAAAATACTCCACGGGGGCTAATCGCGCACGCGCCTCACTCCATTGTCACCTAATGGGACACTTGAATAAGATGATAATCTGTTTCAGCCTGAGGCTGCCTCGTCAACCTTCATGATTTTCCCGCGTCCTGAGAGCCTATTGGAGCCCTGGGAATTGTCACGTTAGAGCTAAGATCCTTACTTTTCAATAAACAGATGCAAGACGCACGACTCCTTGTCAGACAGGCCACTTCCTGCATGAAACCTTGTCAGGTTTTTGCCTGCCATAGGAGTTCTGTTATACTCACAGACACCATTCAAACAGTTTTAGAAACTTCAGGGTGTTTTCTATCCAAACCTGAACAATAATATGCATATTCTAGCTTCTGAGTTGGTGTAGGAGGCAGTTAAAAATGGGCACATATTTTTTCCAAAATTCTCAATACTGCCCCCTAGCCCAAACAGGTTAATCTAAACACACTGTCCGATTTCAAAAAGGCTTTACAGCGAAAGCAAAACATTAGATTGTCAGGAGAGTACCCTGCCAAAAATAATCACACAGCCATTTTCAAAGCATGCATATATGTCACAAAACCAAAACCACAACTAAATGCAGCACTAACCTTTGATGATCTTCATCAGATGACACTCCTAGGACATTATGTTATACAATACATGCAAGTTTTGTTCAATCAAGTTCATATTTATGTCAAAATCCAGCTTTTTACATTAGCATGTGATGTTCAGAACTAGCATACCCACCACAAACTTCCGGTGAATTTACTTAATCACTCACGATTAACGTTCACAAAATACATAAGAATTATAGATACAGAACTCCTTTATGCAATCGCGGTGTCACATTTTAAAATAGCTTTTCGGCGAAAGCACATTTTGAAATATTCTGAGTAGATAGCCCGGCCATCACGGCTAGCTAATTTGACACCCACCAAGTTTGGCCCTCACCAAACTCAGATTTACTATTAGAAAAATTGGATTACCTTTGCTGTTCTTTGTCAGAATGCACTCCCAGGACTTCTACTTCAACAACAAATGTTGTTTTGGTTCGAAATAATCCATAGTTATATTGAAATAGCTCCGTTTTGTTAATGCGTTGAGGTCAGTATCCAAAGGGTGACACGCGGGCGCATTTCGTGACAAAACATTTCAAAATATTCCATTACCGTACTTCGAAGCATGTCAAACGCATTTTTTCTCGTAAAAGAGCGATAATATTCCAACCGGGCGACGTTGTATTCATTCAAAGACTGAAATAAAAAAAATTTGTCCTCTCGTGCATGCGCGCTCCAGTGTCATTGTTCCCTGCCTGACCACTCACAAACACTCCTGCTGTTTTTCGCCCAGAGACTGCAGAGCCCTCATTCCACTTTCTAGCGCCTTCTTAGAGCCAATGGAAGCCTTAGAAAATGTCACGTTACAGCAGAGATGCTGTATTTTTGATAGAGATGCCCTAGAAGGACAACAAATTGTCAGACAGGGCACTTCCTGCATGGAATCTTCTCAGGTTTTGGCCTGCCATTTGAGTTCTGTTATACTCACAGACACCATTCAAACAGTTTTAGAAACTTTGGAGTGTTCTATCCAAAGCTACTAATTATATGCATATTCTAGTTTCTGGGCAGGAGTAATAACGAGATTAAATCGGGTACGTTTTTTATCCGGCCGTGAAAATACTGCACCCTATCCATAACAAGTTAATCCTGTTGTGCAAGCTCAAGAATTGTCCAAACCTTTTAGTACTGATTATTCGCCGTTTGTCACAGAGGGTTATGTTTCACTATTGGGAAGTGATGTGCCAGTAAAGATTCTGTGAGACACTGGTGCCTCTGAATTGTTTGTTTTGGTGTCTGTTCTTCCTTTTGCTTTGTAGACAGATACAGGAACCAGTGTCCTGATTCAAGGGATAGGTTTGAATACATTGTCTGTACCATTGCACAAAGTCAAACTTATATTTGATCTAGTGCAAGGTGAAGTTTCCCTTGGTGTGTGTCCCTTTCTGCCCATTAATGGTGTTCATGTGATTTTGGTAACAACTTTGCCTGTAGTGATGTACCTCTGGTGGTTTCTCATACCCCATCGCATGTAGGGATTATCGATGAAAACGTACAGCGAATCCTGGAGGTATTCTCTACATGCGGTGCTGACACTACGGTCAAAACGGAATTTACACAACACATAACCGAACAGTTAGGCAAAGGTTAATAATTTTATGGACTATGTCCTGTAGTGATCTTGTGATGGAGCAGTCCGCTGATCCTACCTTAAGGTTTATTTGATCAAGTACTTCCGGTTGAGGTAAGGAGTGCTGCTCAGGGTTACAACGTTCAAGATCAGTTGTTGATGAGGAAATGGACGCCTCACAGCAAAAGTTGTGGGTGATGCTATTGTTCAGATCGCGGTTCCATCTAAGCTTTGATCTAGTTTTGAAAACATCTCATGACGTTTCTGATCACTTAGGGGTTAATAAAACCTATGATCGAATTTTACGTCAAATTGTATTGGCTTCGTTTAAAGACATTTCCGCTTACATCAAAACATGCCATGTTTGTCAGCTGACTGGGAAGCCTAATCAGATGTTAAGGCCCGTCCCACTACAACCTGTTACCGTTACAGGCCAGTCATTTTAGCATTTGCTGATTGATTGTGTTGGACCCCTACCCGATTCTAAAGCTGGTAGCACCTACATGTTAACTGTGATGTGTCAGGCTATGAGATTCTGCAGCCTATCCACTTCGCAACATTACCACTAAATCGGTTGTAAAGGCTTTGTCACCGTTCATCTACATTTTTGGAATACCTCAGTTGATTCAGAGCCATCAGGGTTCCAACTTCACTTAGCACATATTTTTAAAAGTCTTGTGACAATTGTGTTTAAAACATAATCAGGCCAGTGCTTATCCTGTGCAGAGTCAAGGGGCCCTTGAGCGTTTATCAGACTTTGAAGTCACTGTTACGTGTGTACTGTACTGAATTAAAACGTGACTGGGAAGAGGGGTTACGCTGGTTGCTACTCGCTGTTAAAGAAGTATCACAAGAGCACTGGTTCCAGTCCTAATGACCTTGTTTTTGGTCATACTGTGCATGGCCCTCTTGCTGTATTAAAGAAGGATTGGATGGTGGTTGAGGCTCCCCCAAATTTGTTGTCATATGTTAGTATTTCTGACACCAGTTGTATGTAGCTTGTGAAATGGCTAAAGAAAAACTAGCTTCCTCTCAGGTGAGGATGAAAAGGTTTTGACCGGCGAGCTGAGCCGCGACAATTTAGTCCAGTTAGTCCAGGGGACCAGGTTCTGGCTCTGCTGCCCATTGTTGGTTCTCCTTTTCAGGCCAAATTCAGCGGCCCATACACTGTTGTTCGCCAATTGTCCAATCTGAACGATCTGATTGCTACCCCTGAGCGCAGAAAGGCGAATCAGCTCTGCTATGTCAATTTGTTAAAGCCCTATTAAGCTCGTTTGTCTTCTGAATTGACTAAAGCAGAACTATGTGCTAAAACTGATGTGGTTAGTCCTGTTCTTTTGGTGGAATCCGTTGATCTGAGGTCAGCCACTTCACCTTCACATGCAGTGTGATGAACAGGGGGTGCCGTGCCCTGATGGTGGTATTTTGCAGGGTAGGTTGAATTCAGAGTCCCTTGCAAACTTGGAGAGTTTGTTGGGTCACCCGTCTCATTGTCAAGCAGAGTTAACTGATTTTCAGTCTTGTTTTGCTGACAGATAGATACAGTAGGAGAAAATCCAAAGAAAAACCAACCTGAATATTTTTTTTTTGAGAGCCCATGCTCTTACAATGGAAAGCATAGGGGCATATTTAATTCCAGCTCCCGTATGGCTTCCGCTAGGTGTGAAGTCTTTGTTCAAGGCTTCAGGCTTGTAACTTGAATAACGAGTAATAAATATGAGTTTTAGTACAACTACACTAGTTTGGAAATCCTTGTTTACACGTGCTTTGAAGAGGACGCGAACATACTTCTTTCCGTATGAAATATTATAGTTTAGTTACATTTTAGGGTACCTGAGGAATAAATTGAAACGTGTTGAGCCGCAGATTTTCGGATTCCTTTCTCTGCATGTTGAACGAGTGGATTACTCAAATCGATGGCGCCAACTAAATCAAATTGTTGGGATATGAAGAAGGATTTTATCTAACAAAACGACACTACATGTTATAGCTGGGACCCGTTGGATGACAAATCAGAGGAAGATTTTCAAAAAGTGAATATTTAATTGCTATTTGTGATTTATGAAACCTGTGACGGTGGAAAAATGTTGATGTGGGGCGCCGTCCTCAAACAATCGCATGGCATGCTTTCGCTGTAAAGCCTACTGTAAATAGGACAGTGCAGTTAGATTAACAAAAATGTAAGCTTTCAACCAATATAAGACACATGTATGTACCTAAATGTTTAATATCCATAATTGAAGATTATTTATTTGAATTGTGAGCCCTTCAGTTTCAGCGGAAATTGTCTAGCCTTAAGAAGTTTTAAGTACATGCTGGTTAATGATACCGGTGTACCATCATTCTCCAGTTGGGCCTCCCCGTGTCTCTTGGTGAGCAAGCCAGATGGTTCTCTTAGATTATCCATTATCCACTCCCACGGATGGAAGATTGTGTTTACTAGGTTGGCTGCCCGGTTTTTCAGCAAGTTTAATTTGCTGAAGGGTTACTGGCAGGTGCCTTTGTCATCAAGAGCTCATGAAATATCTGCTTTTAGCTTTTATTATTCCTTCAGGTCTTTTCTCCTATACGGTCAGGAGTTTAGGCCAACGCGACGCTCCTGCTACGTTTCGGCGTCTTATGATCTCTGGCCTTGAAGGCTGTGCTGTTTATCTAGATGATGTGGTTTTTATAGTGTCACTTGGGTGCGCTATCTGGTGCAGATACGGACTCTGAATGTTTGACTGAGGCCTGTCTCACTGTGAACTTAGCCAAATGTGAGTTTGCCCAGGCAATAGTGACCTACCTCGGTAGAGTAGTCGGGCAGGGTCGTGTTCTCGCAGGTGCGGGCTAAAGTGGCCGCTATCGATCTGTTTCCACCGCCCACCACCAAGGAGGAGCTGCAACGCTTTCTAGGTATAGTTGGGTATTATCGGGGTTTTGCTTCAACTTCTCCACGGTTGTAGCACCTCTGATTGATCTGTTGAAGAAGAGGGCTGATTTTAATCTGGTCTTCCTGCTGTCAGAGTGCTTTTGAAAATGTGAAACTGCTTCTTAGCTCTGACCCTGTGTTGGCTGCCCCATGATTGGAACTGCCTTCAGCCTATATGTGGATGCGAGTAACTTAGGGGCAGGTGTAGTGTTGCTTCAAGCAGATGGGGGTGTTGAACATCCTGTTAGTTATTTCTCCCGAAAGTTTAACAGCTGTCAGTTGAATTATTCAGTGGGGGAGAAGGAGGCCCTTGCTTTCATCTGGGCGTTGCAGCATATGTATGGTCCCTGCTGTGGTTTACACTGACCACAACCCCCTTACTTTCCTGCACACCATGCTACGCTAGTGTTTGTTCCTGCAGGCGTTCCATTTGGATGTACGACATGTAAAAAGTGTGGATAATGTGGTGGCTGATGCGCTTTCCCGTGCACCGATTTAGTCGATCTTCGGACGTCTTCGTTGTTTGTTTTCATTTTCGGTTGGTGGTCTGTATAGGGTTTATTTTGTCCTTCCTGTTGCTCTGGCTTCTGCTCTCCTGTCGCTTGGTCTCCATTTATTTCACTTAAATTGTTGCTTCCAGGTACTGTGGTTGCTGAGGTTGGATGGGGTCAGGTGATTTGGTTGGGTTGGTATCATGGGCATCCGGTGGGCCTCTTACCTTTATGGTTTGTATAGTATTTTGTGTCTGAAGCTTTTAGTTATTGTTTTTGATCAGATGTATTGGTGTATTTGTCATGTTGTGGGTTTTCTTTTCAGGTCTTTCTTAGTTCCTGATTTTCATAGGAGGGGTGTTACACCCCCTCGGTTTCCCTGCCTCCTTCTCTGTGTTTGTTTATATTTGCAGATTGGGGACAGGTGGAGCTGATTGGGTTGTTAAGGTGATAAGTTGCACCTGTTTTTGGGATCAACTAGGTGATAAAAGGTCCTGGTGCCCAGTCCTGCGTCTCGCTCCTCTCTCTTGCTCCACAAGCACCATTTTGTTTTGTGTTCTGGTTGATGTGGTTTTGATTAGGTGCACCTTTAATACTTACACACATTTTACCTTCATCCATGCATATCCATTACATCCCTCACATGCCTACATTCACAAGTTAGTTTTCTTGTTCAAATCTAGGCCAAGAACTATGCCTCCCTCAACAGTCATATGTCGAACAACATCCCTTATTGTACAAGTAATATCCCTCCCAGGAACACTGTCTGACTCAGATATGATACTCCCCATCACTTTATTAACACGGGTAGCGAAAACCCTTGCCAAAATCTTATCAGTATTCCATAAACTTAAAGGCCTAAAATTTTCCAGCGTCTCCCTGATCCATTTGTTATATAATATTTAACAATCGTGTGGACAATGATTCTGGAACTACCTGTGCCCGTTCCATGTACACATACACGTCCAACAATACAGATGATAAAACTCACCCACCTGATCCCGGACTTTTATTCCTATTACTGGCCAAGATAGCCTTCCATATCTCCTTAACCGTCATGTCTGTCATACATTTATCATTCAGCATCAGATAATTTAGAATCACTAAAACCTCCTCACTACAGCCTTGATCGCCACCCCCCCTCCCCCATTGCCCCCATACATGTGGACTCTTTTCAAAGTTGTGTACAGCAGCCTGAGCTTCCATAAAGCCTGCCACAAAACCCTCCACCGTATCAACTTTTTCCAGCTCAATATCAAATCATTTTTTCAAAAATATCCGCTCCCTCTTTAAAAGAAAATTCATCCGTCTTGCTTAGTCAACACTCAACCCTCTTATCCTCTCTAGGGTAGGGGGCAGTATTTTCACATCTGGATAAAAAACGTACCCGATTTAATCTGGTTATTACTACTGCCCAGAAACTAGAATATGCATATAATTGTTTGATTTGGATAGAAAACACCCTAAAGTTTCTAAAACTGTTTGAATGGTGTCTGAGTATAACATAACTCATATGGCAGGCAAAAACCTGAGAAGATTCTGTACAGGAAGTGCCCTCTCTGACCATTTCTTGGCCTTCTACACTCTCTTTATTGAAAACTGAGGATCTCTGCTGTAACGTGACACTTCCTACGGCTCCCATAGGCTCTCAGAGGGCGCCAGAACGTTGAATGATGACTTTGCAGGCCATGGCTGAAAAACAGTAGAGCATTTGGTAAGTGGTCGATCTGAGAACAATGAGACGGGCGCGCGTGTGCACGTTAAGAGGCCATTTTCAACTTTGAGTCTTTGAACGAAAACAGGGTTTCCCGGTCAGAATATTATTGCTTTTTTACGAGAAAAATCGCATAAAAATTGATTTTAAACAGCGTTTGACATGCTTTGAAGTACGGTAATGGAATATTTAGAATTTTTTTGTCACAATACGCGTCCGCGCGTCACCCTTTGTCACCCTTCGGATAGTGTCTTGAACGCAAGAACAAAACAGAGGATATTTGAACATAACTATGGATTATTTTGAACCAAAACAACATTTGTTATTGAAGTAGAAGTCCTGGGAGTGCATTCTGACGAAGAACAGCAAAGGTAAACCAATTTTTCTTATAGTAAATCTGAGTTTGGTGAGTGCCAAACTTGGTGGGTGTCAAAATAGCTATCTACTCAGAATATTGCAAAATGTGCTTTTGCTGAAAAGCTATTTTAAAATTGGACACCGCGATTGCATAAAGGAGTTCTATATCTATAATTCTTAAAATAATTATGTTTTTTGTGAACGTTTATCGTTAGTAAATTCACCGGAAGATTGCGGTGGGTATGCTAGTTCTGAACGTCACATGCTAATGTAAAAAGCTGGTTTTTGATATAAATATGAACTTGATTGAACAAAACATGCATGTATTGTATAACATAATGTCCTAGGAGTGTCAACTGATGAAGATCATCAAAGGTTAGTGCTGCATTTAGCTGTGGTTTTGGTTTTTGTGACATTATATGCTAGCTTGAAAAATGGGTGTCTGATTATTTCTGGCTTGGTACTCTGCTGACATAATCTAATGTTTTGTTTTCGTTGTAAAGCCTTTTTGAAATCGGACAGTGTGGTTAGATTAACGAGAGTCTTTAAAATGGTGTAAAATAGAAATTGAAGTAATAGCATTTCTAAGGTATTTGAATATCGCGCCGCGGGATTCCACTGGCTGTTGAGTAGGTGGGACGATTTCGTCCCACATAACCTCTCTAGGGTATCTTCTCTTTTAGACCCTCCCACCACAATCCAATATTAACACATTTAAAATCACTCAACATTTCTCTGTTTAATACAATCGGCAATCATATCAATATATTTTTCTTCTTTTAGTAGCTCAGCATTCAAACACTGTACACCACCCCCTCTAGTAGGCACACTATGACCCAGCAGGAGCCCAAGAAAGGCATGATCACTTAAAAATGTAAATCATACCTAATCTTGTGAACATATTGCACCACATTTACAGCCGCTAAAGAATAATCAATGCGGCTTTGCCTGAGACCGTTTTAAAACAACCTGCCTCCTTGAGAAAGCGCTCTCACCTGGATGCATACCCCGACATACATCACTCAATGATCCTTCATTACCCCCAGCAAGACTAGCCTAGACAGATCAGAGCACAACAATGTACTCCTTCACGTGTCCAGTTTAGTCAAACGAACGTTGAAATTCCCCAACCAATATACAGTTAGCCACAAAATGTTGCTCAAGTCACTGAAAAAACACTGCTCGGTCAATCTCATTATTAGGTGCATAAACATTCAAAAAATGTAACACTTAAAAGCCTACCCTCACCCGTGTGCACTTCCCTAATATTCTGCACACTATCCCGCTTAATTAAAATAGCAACCCGACACATCCTCTCCTTACCATTATTCAAATAAAGCAAATCCGTCCATCGCTTTCTTACTCCATCCATCATACTGTCAGTCCAGTGTCCTGAAGTAGGCTTACTGTCTGGTCTAACTTTTCCATATGTCTTAGTCTCATTAATATTGACAGATATAACGGTCACCATGAGTAGGAGTATGATGTTTATTGTTTCCATCATCAAGACCCAGTCTTTTTCTTCTTCTTGACCAGCCTCCTTTCCTTCGATTCTTTCCTCACTCTTTGGACTTCATCTGAGGACACGTCACGCACAGAGTCCTTCCTCTTCGAGGATTCACCCTTCACCTCCATATTTTCAGGATTAGTGTCAGATATAAAACCTTCATGATCAGCACACCCTGCACCTTCAGATGGATCCATGTCCGACACACCTTCCTCAGGCTCCTTTCCATCTTCGACGACGCCGTCCAAGAACTCTCCGTCCATGCTAGACCCGATTCCATGCGCCACAGTAGATTCATCACCCTCTTCTCCTTCACCATCCTGGCCTCCTTTTTCTCCGTCACACTCTCTTCTACCACCTCCTCCTGTTGTTCCATGTCATCACCGTCTGTCGGCCCAGTACACGTGCAGTGGATGCCGCTCTCACCACAGCCATTGCAAGGTCTTCCCGCTTTCGTGATGCACTCTTGCATAATGCCCTTGTATTCTGCATTGCCGGCATTAAAAAATCGTGGCAGTTCCAGACTACGTGGCCAGGCTGAATACAAATTCGGCACACTTTAACTTGCCTGTCGCGCATCACATCTGTGAACTGGACCTTGCAGAATCTTGTGACATCCGCGATGTCCGTTACCAGCCATAATCTCCTCTAAATCAGAAACCGCCAACACACCCCATCCTTCTAATATACACGGATAAATTCATGAAGGACGCCACCAGTTCATCCGATGAAATGTCCCTCGCCATTACCGTACACCATTTGATTTTCAATCCATCCATCAGTCACTCCTTCCCATGGACATGCGACATCGTTATCTCATACTCCTGATCCCCCTTGCATCTGCACCCTGTCACCGCCTCCTTTATCCCTCGCAGCAATTCCATCGTTAGTTTATGATTCCCAGTGATATCCACCGCCACAGTACAAGCCCTATCATAGAACTTTTCCCTCGATGGTGGTGCACGAGGATTATTTTCTCCATGTCCCGCACTCTTTCAGTTTCCTCGCGATGGTCATATAAGCCATTGTAATCCATCAAGGTTACACAAAGAGACCTTTCCTCCAACACCATAAGCTGGTGAAAAGCAACTCAACTAATAATAAAAATATATATATATATTTCAAACAAATTGCCAAGCAAAATATATATATATATATATATATATACCAAAAAGCAGCAAACAACAATTCCCTCTCCTACAAAACCAACTGGCCTGCAACAGCTTCCTCAATCACTGACCCTGCTTAGCTTCTGAGATCAGATGAGCCCAGGCTAGCAGGCCACCCCAGCTAGCAGAAAAGACAAAACTGAAGACAAAATGATACACAGGGAAGGGGAAATGCAAAACAGAAGAAGCAAAAAACAAAATATAAGTTAAAAAAGGAAAAGGACCAGCGGGCCTGTAGTCTACCACCAAGACCACCACCTTACCCAGGGCAAAATAAAATAATTGTGAAACAGAATAACAATAATACACTCAACAAAATAACTCGGAGCACAATTTCCTGGACGCTTTAAGTTTTGTGACATTTCCCTTTAAAGCAGCTCATTTATATTTGTACAACATTTGAATATTACATTTAAATTTGTTAAAAAGTACATGTTAAAAACAATAGAAACAACCATGAATAAATTTATTTTTCTTGTAAAACATCCAATCTGTAAAAGCCATTTCAATTGTGTACAAATGATTTAACAAAAGTAAAACATTTTTAAGACATAAACATGTTTAAAAAGTGCTATTCTGAATCAATAACCGTCCTGTCCTTCGGGGCCCAGAGGAAATCCCTCCCCTAGGTGCCGCAGCGCTGTCAGGCCGTGACCGCCGGGACCTTGGGTGTTGTGGGGGACCCTTTCAGCAGAGCAGGATGGGCCACGTTGCGACATACCGTTGTGGGGTCGCCTGTAGCAAGCCCGCGCACTGGACACACTGGTTCCCGTTCCTGCAAAAGAGAGAAGAGCACGATGTTTAGCTGAAACGGTTACTGCCTTTTTTTCCAGTTTAAAATGTCTTAACTTCTGGAGCTGGACATAGTGTGCAGGGAGCAGGAAAGAGACTGGGGCTCGCAGGTAGACTGGGATCAGCCTCAGGGTTCTGAGGTAAGATCCCAGCCAGAACCTGAGTATTGTTGTGACCGGGGAGGTGGCAAGAGTGAGATGTAGTAATGCAGTGTAGCGGCTGCCCAGGAACAAGTAGAGGTCAGGAAAGCTCCCCCCCCCCCCCTTGGACCTGGGCCTCTTGACCACCTCCCTCCTCAACCTCTACCACTTGCTTCCCCACAGGAACTATTTGTTCCAGAGCTAAAAGAGTTATTCGTGGGGGGATAAAAACAGAACTGATTAATAAAAGCACAGGAAAAATCACAGCTTTAATGATTAAAAGTTGCTGTCGTAGTCCCCAAAAACCCAGTTCCTGTGTTACTGTCCCCAGGATCCCACTCCAGTTACCACTTCCTCCTCCCTCCCGGTCAAACTTTCCCCCAGTACCCTTATGTCAGTCATTTTAACAGACAGTGGTAGTCTGGTCAAGTCTGGGTCTGCCCATGGTTCGAAAAATTGTGCTTCTGTTTTGTCTCTGTTCAGTCTCGCTCCAGAGGCTCGTCTGTACCGGTCTGTCTTGTCCAGGGTCCTGTCGACAGATAAAAGGTTGGTGCTTAAAATGTTGACAACGTCCATGTAAAAAACGCACTTGGCAGTCATCCCACACCGCTCCCCGGGATACCCACTACACTGATCCGCTGGTCCCTTCGCAAGACCTGTGCCAGTGGTTCGATGCAGGCCACAAACAGAAGATGAGATAACAGACAGCCCTGACAGACGCTGCAGTGTACTCCCACTGCTTTTGACAAATGCCCATTTACAAGGATTTTACTGGTGATATCCTCATACAGCAGTCCCACCCAAGCTAAGAACTTGTCCGGGAAGCCCATTTTTTGCAGTACCTTGAAGAGGTACTGGTGCGAGGCCCAATCAAAATCTAAATTTAGGACTACAAGCCGCATGTTTCTGTCTCTCGCATAACAGATGGCATTTCTGATCAGTACCAAGCTGTCCGTGATCTTCCTTATGGGAACGGCACAGGTTTGGTCCGGGTGGATCATCTCCCCTAAAACAGAAGACATTCTGAGTGTTAGAACCTTAGTAAAAAGTTTACAGTCACAATTTAAAAGGGTAATCGTTCTCCAGTTTTTCATGTCAGTCCTGTTGTTTTTCTTATATAAAAGAGTCATGATCCCTACTGTAAAACTGTCAGGGAGTTAGTCAAGTTGTTCAAAGTCAGTAAAGACAGAAGTTCTCTGGCAAATGCCAAACGTCCTGCACGGTGTTGGGCTGTAAGCACAACCCCCACCTGTGGACGTCGGGCCCTCATACCGCCCTCATGGAGTCTGTTTCTGACCGTTTGAGCAGACACATGCACATTTGTGGCCTGCTGGAGGTCATTTTGCAGGGCTCTGGCAGTGCTCCTCCTGCTCCTCCTTGCACAAAGGCGGAGGTAGCGGTCCTGCTGCTGGGTTGTTTGCCCTCCTACGGCCTCCTCCACGTCTCCTGATGTACTGGCCTGTCTCCTGGTAGCGCCTCCATGCTCTGGACACTACGCTGACAGACACAGCAAACCTTCTTGCCACAACTCGCATTGATGTGCCATCCTGGATGAGCTGCACTACCTGAGCCACTTGTGTGGGTTGTAGACTCCGTCTCATGCTACCACTAGAGTGAAAGTACCGCCAGCATTCAAAAGTGACCAAAACATCACCCAGGAAGCATAGGAACTGAGAAGTGGTCTGTGGTCCCCACCTGCAGAACCACACCTTTATTGGGGGTGTCTTGCTAATTGCCTATAATTTCCACCTGTTTATTCCATTTGCACAACAGCATGTGAAATTTATTGTCAATCAGTGTTGCTTCCTAAGTGGACAGTTTGATTTCACAGACGTGTGATTGACTTGGAGTTACATTGTGTTGTTTAAGTGTTCCCTTTATTTTTTTTAGCAGTGTATAATTTTCTACCTCGAGGTTCAGCAGGTGCATAAATGTTCAAACGAAACTTCACCCCCCTCCAGTCTGCATCAACCACTAAAACCCTCCCCTGTATGACAGAAGAAAAAAACACCACACAAAAGTCCCTATCCCCAAACAAAATCCCCACACCAGAGGAGTGCACCCGCCTATCCCCCATCTGGACTCTCCCTTCGCCCACCCCCTTGAAAAAACAGAAACATTTCCCATGTCCCTTAACCTGTTAGGGCTAGGGGGCAGTATTGACACGGCCGGATAAAAAACGTACCCGATTTAATCTGGTTACTACTCCTGCCCAGTACCTTGGTGGGACGATTTGGTGCCACCTACCCTAGAGAGGTTAAACTGATAAGAACAGATTTTTTTTGTGCATTCTAGGCCGGGTTCCCGCGGGTGGTTAGGGTTATGGTCCTCCTAAGCTGGCCTCTCTACGGCCAGCTTACAGGGGCCACGCGAATGGACGAGGCACGTGGTGCTCGGCCCTGTCTGCTCGTTCGGCACTGTTTGGTAGTTGGACGCCATCCGGCACGCTTGGCTGCCCTCTTGCACATTGATGCACCGCTGTCCTCCCCGTGTAGCACGGAGGTCGTGGGGACAAGTGCTGCCCGGGGTCACTTTGACCCAGCCCGGGGACAGAGGGGGAACAACAACCATACCCAAAAGGCACAATATCCACAACCTAGGGAAGGTAGTGTAGGGGGGGGGGGGGGGGGGTTTAGAATCCATACCCAAACTCACACTGGGCCCAAGGGCAGTACGGGGGGCAGACTGGCCGTTCGCACACAGTGCCCTGCCCCAGAATGTTGAGTCTGTGAGTTCTGAGTCAGGACGTTCCACTAGTGTCCACCACCTCGTCTCAGTTAGATGTTGTATCCTGTCCGTGGAATGTGGAGGCTGTGACAATACATCTAGCTATCAGTAGTGTAGGCAACCACATCTCAGTTATCCAACACTTGATGTTGTATCCTACTTACTAATACAGGGAAGTACTTATATGTCAGGTTGGGTTGTTACAACAGTTTACATGTATGAACACTGGGGAAGAGGTATCAGCTATATCCAGCATGACTATTATGGGTAACCTGTTCATCTTTGTTACAACAATGCACTTGTCTCTATGTGTGCATCTGTACGGCAAGCACAGTGTCATCAGTGATGGACCTGAGCTTGAAGAAGAATACCTGGGTGTGGATGGGAGACTTGACCTTAACGGAGAATATCGGGGTATGGATGGGGGACCTGAGTTTGACGGAGAAGACAGGGTTGTGAATGGAGGCCTTGAGTTTGACAGACCCGGATTACAAGGGAGATCTAGAGTGGCCCGCTCTATCCAAGGTTGTTGGAGTGACCACTCTATGCCTGACCTCATTGGGGTAGAGAAAGGTTATTGCTTCAGGAACATTTGTAGGAAATTTGACACCTGGAAAGTTAATTACTGGATGACATTGATGAAACCATACCAAGTGTATAAACTTGATGGTACATGTCTGCCTATCACTCTAGTGTGCTACTACGGAAAAGGAAAGCCTGACGTCTCAGTGTTCTCTGTGGTGTTTAACTGGAAGACAACGTCTACTCAGTCTCTAACAGCCAGTGGATCACAATACAAGGCAGGTCTACAGATCTTGTTGAACTGTGCATCTGGACGATACATGGATGGCCCTGGAACAGCCCTGGTAGATCGTCCTTACTACGCAGCCTGTCCTGTGGACTGTACCGGATACAACGTGAACACTGGCGCCAGACTACATTCCCTGGGTCTCAGTGTACTGAAGACTGAAGGTGTGAGGATGATGGACCCGGGATTGGTCTCACTGAATCTGACACTGCTCGGTGAAAGTATGGGGGATATGTTATAATCCTAACAGTTGAAATGTTATATTGCATTAATTTGGTAATATGGTGATGTGGACCTCTTTTATCAATAAATGACAGTGGTAGCACTTGACAGTTGCTTGAGCATAATTTATTTTTACTGGCATTCAACAGCATTATAAACCATGGCTATAGTGTTAGTGTAGTGGTGCTATTGACAAGTGGAGCTGTACATTTCACTTTCCATGTAAGTCATTACCTAGAGCATAGTGGTTAACATGTCATTAACAGCCTCATACCCAAGCCCTCACAGTGAGCAAGCATGGAAGCCAGTATAGGCTCCTGTGGCTTCTGTCAAGCTCTGTGTCATTGATGACGCGTTCTTTAGGCCCGCCCCATCATCACTCAGTCTGCAGAACTGTGGGTCTTTGGCAATAGGGCCCAAAGCAATATATTAATGACTATACTGATGCCTCTCAAGAAGCAGAATACAGTGTATAATGGCACATGGGAAATCAGTCTTTCCATACACTCAGATATTGTAATACAGCAAAGGGAAATGACAGTAGCGATGACTCAGACGTTGACTTTGTTAGTGGCAGCACAGGCAGAGAGCTGCAGTTCAACCCTGTTACAGTTGAAGATGCCCAGTTGCTGTGCACGAGGCTGAAGGTGCAGTGCAAGAAGATGTTTCTCAGTCATACTGTATCTGGTGTGTTAGTTGCCACTTGTAAGAATGTGAACATAAAAGGTGACGGAAATTGTTTCTTCAGAGCGGTCAGTGAAGCACTATGTGGTACAGAAGAGTACCATGAACCAATTTGAAATGCGGTGGTGCAGCAGCAGAGCAAACATACGTATAGGACCATCCTGAGAATGTGTTACCGTTCAGTGTCAGAGTATATTACGGAGTCCAACATGAACTGTCTAGGTAGTTGGGCAACCGAAGTGGAGATTCATGCCGCAGCAGACATGTTGGTTGTAAGCATATATACATACTATACCAACCGTTGGATTGAATACAGATCTAACGGTTTACAGGTGTCTAAGCAGGGCATATATTTGGAGAGTAGTCGGAACCATTATGAGACAGTTGTTTGTGTCAAGAGGCCTCAGACTGAATCTTGTTATGGTTACTGCAAGGTCTATGAGATTGGGAACAGCGGTATACCACAAGCAGTTAGGTCTTCAGGCTCCAACTCATCCGATTCCGAAAGCAGTTGGGAGCGGCAATGTCAGGTGACTACGAGGACTGATGATTATCACGACTATTGTCAAGAGGACTATACACATAACCAAGATACTCCCGGTGCTGACATGGAGGATACCAGAGACGAGGAGGCTGAAACTAGTCCCCAGTATCATTCAACCGATAGTCTTGCGGAATACGACGTTTACGATTCTGAGGTGTCAGACTACGAGGTCCACATCCAAGATGTCGACAGTGAAGAGCTCTACTGTGAACAGGTTGACGACGAAGAGGTGGTGTACTGTGAAGAGGTCTACGGCGAAGAGGTTGGCACCGGCGCTGTCGTGGAATGTGAAGAAGTCTATGATGAGGTGGTGGACTGTGACGACGTGTACGATGACGAGGTGGTGGACAGCTACGAAGTCTACGATGAAGAGGGTAGCGAGGTACAGGTTTACTGTCAAGATGGTCACGACTCGATTCGAGCTGTGGAAGATTCGAGAAAGCAACAGCAGATGGAAAGCATGCTTAATTGGTCTATACTGAACAGATCATGGCATTCATTCCTAGAATGGCTGGGTGAGCGCTGGTGGGGATCAGTCTCTAAAGAGCAGATTATCACATTCATGGATACAGCTAAGATTCGCAAAGGGGACATTGTCGTCGCAGCACACTTCGGTGGTATGCAAGGAGGAGTGTGTTCGATTACGGTGAAGACACAGGATTCAGTCATGACCTTTACTGTTGTTATTAGTCGAGGCAGGTACATCTGTACCGATATGGTACAAGGTCTATTTTCAACTCATATTGACATTATGAAAGTTCTGGTGCGTAAACTGGGAGAAGGACACTTGCTACGTAGACCCACGGATTTGGCTCATAACCCCATATACTTTGCTATAACGCATATAGTGGATGAGATGTGTTATATGGTAAAGGTGATGAAAGGCTCATGGTGGGGAGCTGCATTCCTCAGTTTGGAAATGTCCCCACCACATGGTGAAGTGATAGAGCTTCTACGAATGAGGACAAACATGTACACCAACCCAGTTGCCGCAATCCATTATATGGATGAGGACAGTTTGGGATACCTGTTTAATATTGTAACTGCCAAGGGAAAGAGATTCAAGGTGGCGTTTGATAACTTTGGGTTTACGATTGGGACAGGTGCACGCTTTTCAGAGATCACATCTGTATTTTCCCGCATAGGCTACCTTGAAAATGTAACCTTTGTAGCCCGACCAACAAACCACATCTTTGGGGATGAAGACCTGGAACGTCTCCCAGAAGCCAGACACACTGTCTAGAGTAGGAAAGATATAGGTGGAGAGCATATGTAATCTCTGTCATATCGCTTGGTAAATGTGCCATTACAAAGTGCTTGTGATGTATTATTCAATGTCCATATCCTTATGTGAATAAAGACAATAATATTCTGAGCAAGAATACCAGGTCACATTTATTGACAGAGTACATTACATTTCAATACATCCATACCCAACCAGGACATAGTGGCAGCATTCATTTTCAATGACCACACCCTCTATTTTGCCCAAAAAGGAATAAAATGGGTTCGGTGTAGTTAGGTCTCAACACATTGCAACCTAGTCATCTCCATCCTCATCATCGGCCATATACTTGAAAGAAAGAGACATATCCACATTACAAACAAGTCATACACACAAGCAAAGTGTAATCACAGTATACACTACCATTTAATCTTCTGCATTGTTCAGCTGGGGAAGAGGAGGTAATGCTGGGTGAGGTTGAGGCTGTTCATGGTTGAGGACCTCTGGGTGCAACAGTGGAGGAGCTTGTTCCAAGACAAGGTTCCTAGGTCCCTCCTCGTCAAGATGGTATGTAATTGCTCTCCTGAATGTATATTAAAGGCATGGGATATATATCACATATACATGGTATATTTTACAACAGTGATTGAAAGGATATCAAACATAGTCAGTGTCAATCAGTCCGAGTACCTACAGAATGGTTCAGGGTTATGGTAGATGCCTGTGGAGTAGAGATGAGTGTCAGAATCAGTACAAGCTAAATGCCTATGGTTAGCATGGTCTATGAACAAGGTGTGTATAGAGTATGATATAATCATGTGTGTATGTATCTTACCGGGCTCAGCTTGCTATTGTCAGTTTCTATACCACTCTCCTCTGACATCATTACAGTTCAGAAATGCACAATTGCTTGAGTTAAGGAGATCGAGGTCTATGATTGGCTGTTAAACACCTTTCCATCGGTGGGTTGGGTTACGGTTAGGCACGGTGGTGCAGAGGTGACAGCTGTTGAGAAAGCTACATGTCCTCA
Organism: Salmo salar; assembly: GCF_965601325.2. NCBI lineage: Eukaryota > Metazoa > Chordata > Actinopteri > Salmoniformes > Salmonidae > Salmo > Salmo salar. Next base: position 2,774,873 of record NC_138298.1, read on the forward strand.
TAATCATGAGGAGCAACAGTTAGAAACATGAGGCCCTTTTCATGGGGTTGGTGACCGTGTGCTGCGGGTACGTTTTTTATCCAGCCGTGTCAATACTGCCCCCTAGCCCTAACAGGTTAAAATACATTTACTATAGACTGTTTTAACTTTCAATCCTGACAAATCATGTTTCACTCAATTATTTTCATAAAATAAAACCGGTAAACCCCTGGCTCTCTTAACCACCTCTGTATTTATTATAACCACCCACTCCTCCGGAATACACCCCAAAATTCTCTTATACATATTTTCTACTGTAGTTTTGCTTATTTCATCATCCAATTCAATTACATTGTCATAAATAGCGTGTACAGGAAGAAACCCCGGAATTACCTCATAAAATAACCCCAATCTGTCTCATCCCAGCCCTCATAATATATTTACAAAACAACATGTTATTATTATACTGTATCTTTGGATTTAAAAAAATTGGCTGATTTAAAATATTTTCTAAAATGGTACACTCATAATAAATATTTGGTAAAAACTCCCCCCAAGCCTCAAACACTTCTCTATAAAACAAAGGTATATTACCTAACATTTCCTTTTTCATACACATCAATAAACCATTGTCCCCCATCCTCCCAACCTCCTGCAAATACTCCTTAAAAAATCTTTTCCATCCATAATCTAATTCACCATATAAATATTTCCGTACCATTTTGACTCTAATTGCTGTTTTCCTCACATTTAAATCCACCAACTTCAAACCCCCCTCCTCATAACCTGCAATCAATGTTTTAAAAGAAATTTTCGCACCTTTCCCATCCCAGAAAAATCAACTAAAATCTTATTCATTTTAGATAAAACCCATTCTGGTATGTCTAAAACATTCATGACATGAATAAAAATTGACATCAGCAAGGAATTTACAACAATTACTTTCCCTTTTAATTTCAAAGCCCTCCCCCTCCACATATTTACCACCTTCCTAACTTTGTTTATAACTCCACTCCATGTCAGATCCTTAGCTTCCTGTTCCTTCACCCCTAAAAACACACCTAACACCTTAAAATATTCATTTACCATTTTAAAAGGAAAAGTCCCCTCATTAATCTTCCCAACATACATTATTACTGACTTCTCCATATTCACTTTTGCTCCTGAGGCTTGCTCATATACTTTAAAACACTCCATCACCCTTTTAACACTTCCAATTAGTCCATCTACTCCAGGACTTTTATTTATTTGTAAACCCTTAATTGCATCTTTCACTTCATCCACTGTTATCTTCCTATCACACATTTGCTTATCCTCAACACCAATTTGCACATCCACACTACTTAAAATCTCCTTTACACACCCCTCATCCACCTCCCCTTTCTTAAATAAATCCTTATAAAAATTCTGTACTGTTTCTAATATCTCAACATAATATTTGACCACTTCACCCTTTACATTTTCAATCTCACTAATATATGATTTTGTCTGTTTAGTTTTCTCTAAACCAAGAAAAAATGACGTACATTTCTCCCCTTCTAAAACATATTTTGCCCTAGTTCTAATAATTGCACCCTTACACTTATCTATTTCACATTTGCTCAATTGTGCTTTTAAATCTAAAAACCTTTCAATATTATAATCAGGATCACTATCACATTTCCTCATTTCTTCATTCAATTTTGTTCTTAAATAATGTTCTTCTCTTGTCATCCTACTCCTCTTCTTCCTTGCATATCTAATACTAAAAACTTTTATTTTTTCCTTAACATTTTCCCACCACTTGCACTTATCATTCCCTTTTTGCTTATCATCCATTTCATGTTCTATCAAAGATTTAAGTTGTTTCTAGATACCCTGCATTCATACACCATATTCCCCCCCTTTCCTTTCCTTATCCAACCCCACCGAAAATGTTAACCCAGCATGATCACTAAAAGTTGTAAAAATATATTTAATATCCTTCATAAAATTCCTTAACCCTTCATTTGCTAAAACCAGATCTATCCGTGTCTGTTTCAATTCCCCTAAAACCACCTGCCTTCTAGAAAATTCTCTCTTGTTCGGATTCTCGTCCCTCCATATATCAACCAAACTGTTTTCAAACATCATCTTCCTTAAAACCCCCCTAGATACGTCACTTCTAAAAATAGCTCCCCTTGTCATATCTAGTCTATCCATTTTTACATTAAAATCCCCAACTAAAATACAGTTTCCCTTGCACCATTTCCCTAATTCTAAAAATAAATTCCTTCTCTCTATTTCATTATTCGGCGCGTAAATATTTATAATCCTAAAAACCCTACTCATATACTCAAAATCTAAAATTAAAATCCTCCCATTATTATCATTATATATCTTCTTCACATTTTCTACTACATCCTTCCTTAATAAAATTGCAACCCCACATGAATTCCCCCTACCATTGTTTACATACATAAAATCCCTCCATATTTTTTGTACTTCTAAAACACACATATTATCCCAGTGAGTCTCTTGAATACATAAAATATCAGAATCCTTCATTTGTACTATTCTATAAAATTTTCCTATTGTTCTCACACCATTTGCATTTATCGACATTATTTTGACCATACTAATAAATAATAAAATTATAAAATATAATTTCATTATCCTCTACCTGTTATCCAGTTTCTTTCCTCTTCCACCCTTTCTCTCCCCCCCTCCCGCTGCTTTCCTCTTCCTGTATCCTCCTCTCGTTCTTTCAAACTTTTCCCCTTCATCTGAGTCCGATATCTCCTCCAAGTCCATTTCATCCAGCCAACTTTTCTTCTTTACACCCTCGTCCGTTTTGCTCCCCGTGTTCATCGCAGTTTCTGGAATATTCGTTGTGCTCCCCGTGTTCATCGCCGTTTCTGGAATATTCGTTATACTCCCCGTGTTCATCGCCGTTTCTGGAATGTTCGTTGTGCTCCCCGTGTTCATCTCCGTCTCATGTGTAGTCGTCGTTGTGCTCCCCGTGTTCATACCCGTCTCTGTTATTGTCATTAAACTTAAAACCCTCTCCATTTCTTCACCCCCCCGAGGTACTTGTTTGTGCTGTGCTTTCCCCCAAAACCCGTGAGTCCCCTGTGCTTCCCCCCAATCCACTTCCCCTCTCCTCCTGAAAACTCCATCTTCTTATTTCCGAATCCATACTGCTCCCAATTTCGTTAATCTTCTGGTCTTCCTTCTTCTCCCTTCTTCCTTCCTCCGTCTCTCCACCTTCCACCACGTCCTCTCCTCCATCTTCTTCTCCTTCTTGCGACGATACAACTGCTTCCTCGAATAGTACTTGACTCCCCTCTTCAGTCATAACTTCTCCACAGTTGCACTCCGCCAATCTCTTTCTGCATCTTCCACAAACATTCCTTTCCTTCTCTCCGACACACTCTCTCGCATAATGGCCTTGATTGCCGCACTTGAAACATTTGAATTCAGGGCAATCTTTAACTATGTGCCCAGGTTGTATGCACAATCTACAAACTCTGATCTGTTTGTCATGAATAACCCTGAAGTATTCAGCTCCTTCCAGCGTCTCAATTTTTGTGGAATATGGCAATGATGTGACTTTTTCCGTAAATTTAACTTTACAGAACCTTGTTCCGTCAACCACCTCCGTTCCAGGCCAAACTCTCCTCCTTATCTCCGATACGGCCGTTACTCCCCAGCTTCTCAACTTGTCCAGTATCACTTTATCTTCTATATATACCGGTAGATTCATAAAAGACACCACCAATTCATTAATATTCACATCTCTCGCCAGTATCTTGTTGTCCTTTATCCGTATACCGTCCATTAGCCGTTCTTTACCTTTTCCGTTTCTCATCGTAATTTCATATTTCTTATCTCCTTTCATTCGGCATCCCACCACCTCTCCACACGTCTCCTTAATTGCTCGTAGTAATTCCATCGTCGTCACCTTTTCTTCTCCCACCAACTCAATTGCCACCGTGTATTATTTTCCATATTTCATTACACCTTTTTCGTTTTCCTTCCGTTGCACATTTTCGTTGTCCTTGTCCGTTCCGTTTGTCGTTGCCATGTTGTCCGTCATTGTAAATCAAAAATGAAAGCGAAAAAACCTCCCCCAGGCAGCAAAACTGCAGGGGGGGAAAACTAAACAAAACTAAAAACTATCCAAATGAAAAAACAATAAATTATATTGCAAAATCCAAAAAAGAAACGAAAATAGCTCTCGAGCAAACACTCTCAAGCAAACACTCACAGGTCAATTACTCGCACCTGTCGTCACTTCTCCAATCAAGGATTAGCGCCCCCAGGCTGGTATGGCCGTAAGCGAGAAACAATCTCTTACTACAACATATATAGTCAAAGTGAGTGTGATAAACAGACATTGCATTTTCACCAATTAGATAAGCAGCTTGAACTTTGTGTCACTGAAAAAGTAGAAGAAATTACAAACTCTGTTCCCATCACTTTGTAGCACAGGTAGTTGGATAAAATACAAACTTTATTTCCTTTCATCATTTGAACAGGGCAAAGGAGCACAAAGCACACACAAGCTGCATTCAAAAACAATATTCTTGTTTGTCTTATAAATACAAGGCAGATGCTAATTGAAAACACAAGGAAATTTGATCCTATTAAAAAGGCAGGAAGCTGCATTTAGTCAATTCATCATTAAATGCTTACTACAAGGAAGTGTTGCTGATGAAATAGTGCAAGAGCACACCCTCGTGGACAAAATTCTTACAGCACCTGGTATTCCCAGGCGGTCTCCCATCCAAGTACTAACCAGGCCCGACCCTGCTTAGCTTCCGAGATCAGACGAGATCGGGAGTACCCAGGCTGATATGGCCTTAAGCCAGAAAAAATCTCTTGCTACAACATATATAGTCAAAGTAAGTCTGATAAAACAGACATTTAGTCAATTCATCATTAAATGCTTACTACAAGGCAGTGTTGCTGATGAAATAGTGCAAGAGCACACCCTCGTGGACAAAATGCTTACAGCACCTGGTATTCCCAGGCGGTCTCCCATCCAAGTACTAACCAGGCCCGACCCTGCTTAGCTTCCGAGATCAGACGAGATCGGGAGTACCCAGGCTGGTATGGCCGTAAGCAAGAAACAACCTCTTGCTACAACATATATAGTCAAAGTGAGTCTGATAAAACAGACATTTAGTAAATTCATCATTAAATGCTTACTACAAGGCAGTGTTGCTGATAAAATAGTGCAAGAGCACACCATCGTGGACAAAATGCTGACAGCACCTGGTATTGCCAGGCGGTCACCCATCCAAGTACTAACCAGGCCCGACGCTGCTTAGCTTCCGAGATCAGACGTACCCATGCTGGTATGGCCGTAAGCGAGAAACAATCTCTTGCTACAACATATATAGTCAAAGTGAGTCTGATAAACAGACATTGCATTTTCACCAATTAGATAAGCAGCTTGAACTTTGTGTCACTGAAAAAGTAGAAGAAATGACAAACTCTGTTCCCATCACTTTTTAGCACAGGTAGTTGGATAAAATACAAACTTTATTTCCTTTCATCATTTGAACAGGGCAAAGGAGCACAAAGCACACACAAGCTGCATTCAGCAACAATATTCTTGTTTGTCTTATAAATACAAGGCAGATGCTAATTGAAAACACAAGGAAATTTGATCGTATTAAAAAGGCAGGAAGCTGCATTTAGTCAATTCATCATTAAATGCTTACTACAAGGCAGTGTTGCTGATGAAATAGTGCAAGAGCACACCCTCGTGGACAAAATGCTTACAGCACCTGGTATTCCCAGGCGGTCTCCCATCCAAGTACTAACCAGGCCCGACCCTGCTTAGCTTCCGAGATCAGACGAGATCAGGAGTACCCAGGCTGATATGGCCTTAAGCCAGAAAAAATCTCTTGCTACAACATATATAGTCAAAGTGAGTCTGATAAAACAGACATTTAGTCAATTCATCATTAAATGCTTACTACAAGGCAGTGTTGCTGATGAAATAGTGCAAGAGCACACCCTCGTGGACAAAATGCTTACAGCACCTGGTATTCCCAGGCGGTCTCCCATCCAAGTACTAACCAGACCCGACCCTGATTAGCTTCCGAGATCAGATGAGATCAGGCGTACCCAGGCTGATATGGCCGTAAGCCAGAAAAAACCTCTTGCTACAACATATATAGTCAAAGTGAGTCTGATAAAACAGACATTTAGTCAATTCATCATTAAATGCTTACTACAAGGCAGTGTTGCTGATGAAATAGTGCAAGAGCACACCATCGTGGACAAAATGCTGACAGCACCTGGTATTGCCAGGCGGTCACCCATCCAAGTACTAACCAGGCCCGACCCTGCTTAGCTTCCGAGATCAAACGAGATCGGGCGTACCCATGCTGGTATGGGCGTAAGCGAGAAACCATCTCTTGCTACAACATATATAGTCAAAGTGAGTCTGATAAACAGACATTCCATTTTCACCAATTAGATAAGCAGCTTGAACTTTGTGTCACTGAAAAAGTAGAAGAAATTACAAACACTGTTCCCATCACTTTTTAGCACAGGTAGTTGGATAAAATACAAACTTTATTTCCTTTCATCATTTGAACAGGGCAAAGGAGCACAAAGCACACACAAGCTGCATTCAAAAACAATATTCTTGTTTGTCTTATAAATACAAGGCAGATGCTAATTGAAAACACAAGGAAATTTGATCCTATTAAAAAGGCAGGAAGCTGCATTTAGTCAATTCATCATTAAATGCTTACTACAAGGCAGTGTTGCTGATGAAATAGTGCAAGAGCACACCCTCGTGGACAAAATGCTTACAGCACCTGGTATTCCCAGGCGGTCTCCCATCCAAGTACTAACCAGGCCCGACGCTGCTTAGCTTCCGAGATCAGACGAGATCGGGCGTACCCAGGCTGATATGGCCGTAAGCGAGAAACAATCTCTTGCTACAACATATATAGTCAAAGTGAGTCTGATAAAACAGACATTTAGTCAATTCATCATTAAATGCTTACTACAAGGCAGTGTTGCTGATGAAATAGTGCAAGAGCACACCATCATGGACAAAATGCTTACAGCACCTGGTATTGCCAGGCGGTCACCCATCCAAGTACTAACCAGGCCCGACCCTGCTTAGCTTCCGAGATCAGACGACATCGGGCGTACCCATGCTGGTATGGCCGTAAGCTAGAAACAATCTCTTGCTACAACATATATAGTCAAAGTGAGTCTGATAAACAGACATTGCATTTTCACCAATTAGATAAGCAGCTTGAACTTTGTGTCACTGAAAAAGTAGAAGAAATTACAAACTCTGTTCCCATCACTTTTTAGCACAGGTAGTTGGATAAAATACAAACTTTATTTCCTTTCATCATTTGAACAGGGGAAAGGAGCACAAAGCACACACAAGCTGCATTCAAAAACAATATTCTTGTTTGACTTATAAATACAAGGCAGATGCTAATTGAAAACACAAGGAAATTTGATCCTATTAAAAAGGCAGGAAGCTGCATTTAGTCAATTCATCATTAAATGCTTACTACAAGGAAGTGTTGCTGATGAAATAGTGCAAGAGCACACCCTCGTGGACAAAATGCTTACAGCACCTGGTATTCCCAGGCGGTCTCCCATCCAAGTACTAACCAGGCCCGACCCTGCTTAGCTTCCGA
>NC_138298.1:2812500-2817500 GCF_965601325.2 Salmo salar
CAACATGCTTACAGCACCTGGTATTCCAAGGCGGTCTCCCATCCAAGTACTAAGCAGGCCCGACCCTGCTTAGCTTCCGAGATCAGACGAGATCGGGCGTACCCAGGCTGGTATGGCCGTAAGTGAGAAACAATCTCTTGCTACAACATATATAGTCAAAATGAGTCTGATAAACAGACATTGCATTTTCACCAATTAGATAAGCAGCTTGAACTTTGTGTCACTGAAAAAGTAGAAGAAATTACAAACACTGTTCCCATCACTTTTTAGCACAGGTAGTTGGATAAAATACAAACTTTATTTCCTTTCATCATTTGAACAGGGCCAAGGAGCACAAAGCACACACAAGCTGCATTCAGCAACAATATTCTTGTTTGTCTTATAAATACAAGGCAGATGCAATTTGAAAACACAAGGAAATTTGATCCTATTAAAAAGGCAGGAAGCTGCATTTAGTCAATTCATCATTAAATGCTTACTACAAGGCAGTGTTGCTGATGAAATAGTGCAAGAGCACACCCTCGTGGACAAAATGCTTACAGCACCTGGTATTCCCAGGCCGTCTCGCATCCAAGTACTAGCCAGGCCCGACCCTGCTTAGCTTCCGAGATCAGACGAGATCGGGCGTACCCAGGCTGATATGGCCGTAAGCGAGAAACAATCTCTTGCTACAACATATATAGTCAAAGTGAGTCTGATAAAACAGACATTTAGTCAATTCATCATTAAATGCTTACTACAAGGCAGTGTTGCTGATGAAATAGTGCAAGAGCACACCCTCGTGGACAAAATGCTTACAGCACCTGGTATTCCAAGGCGGTCTCCCATCCAAGTACTAACCAGGCCCGACCCTGCTTAGCTTCCGAGATCAGACGAGATCGGGCGTACCCAGGCTGGTATGGCCGTAAGTGAGAAAGAATCTCTTGCTACAACATATATAGTCAAAATGAGTCTGATAAACAGACATTGCATTTTCACCAATTAGATAAGCAGCTTGAACTTTGTGTCACTGAAAAAGTAGAAGAAATTACAAACACTGTTCCCATCACTTTTTAGCACAGGTAGTTGGATAAAATACAAACTTTATTTCCTTTCATCATTTGAACAGGGCAAAGGAGCATAAAGCACACACAAGCTGCATTCAGCAACAATATTCTTGTTTGTCTTATAAATACAAGGCAGATGCTAATTGAAAACACAAGGAAATTTGATCCTATTAAAAAGGCAGGAAGCTGCATTTAGTCAATTCATCATTAAATGCTTACTACAAGGCAGTGTTGCTGATGAAATAGTGCAAGAGCACACCCTCATGGACAAAATGCTTACAGCACGTGGTATTCCCAAGCGGTCTCCCATCCAAGTACTAACCAGGCCCGACCCTGCTTAGCTTCCGAGATCAGACGAGATCGGGCGTACCCAGGCTGATATGGCCGTAAGCGAGAAACAATCTCTTGCTACAACATATATAGTCAAAGTGAGTCTGATAAACAGACATTGCATTTTCACCAATTAGATAGGCAGCTTGAACTTTGTGTCACTGAAAAAGTAGAAGAAATTACAAACACTGTTCCCATCACTTTTTAGCACAGGTAGTTGGATAAAATACAAACTTTATTTCCTTTCATCATTTGAACAGGGCCAAGGAGCACAAAGCACACACAAGCTGCATTCAGCAACAATATTCTTGTTTGTCTTATAAATACAAGGCAGATGCAATTTGAAAACACAAGGAAATTTGATCCTATTAAAAAGGCAGGAAGCTGCATTTAGTCAATTCATCATTAAATGCTTACTACAAGGCAGTGTTGCTGATGAAATAGTGCAAGAGCACACCCTCGTGGACAAAATGCTTACAGCACCTGGTATTCCCAGGCCGTCTCGCATCCAAGTACTAGCCAGGCCCGACCCTGCTTAGCTTCCGAGATCAGACGAGATCGGGCGTACCCAGGCTGATATGGCGGTAAGCGAGAAACAATCTCTTGCTACAACATATATAGTCAAAGTGAGTCTGATAAAACAGACATTTAGTCAATTCATCATTAAATGCTTACTACAAGGCAGTGTTGCTGATGAAATAGTGCAAGAGCACACCCTCGTGGACAAAATGCTTACAGCACCTGGTATTCCAAGGCGGTCTCCCATCCAAGTACTAAGCAGGCCCGACCCTGCTTAGCTTCCGAGATCAGACGAGATCGGGGGTACCCAGGCTGGTATGGCCGTAAGTGAGAAACAATCTCTTGCTACAACATATATAGTCAAAATGAGTCCGATAAACAGACATTGCATTTTCACCAATTAGATAAGCAGCTTGAACTTTGTGTCACTGAAAAAGTAGAAGAAATTACAAACACTGTTCCCATCACTTTTTAGCACAGGTAGTTGGATAAAATACAAACTTTATTTCCTTTCATCATTTGAACAGGGCCAAGGAGCACAAAGCACACACAAGCTGCATTCAGCAACAATATTCTTGTTTGTCTTATAAATACAAGGCAGATGCTAATTGAAAACACAAGGAAATTTGATCCTATTAAAAAGGCAGGAAGCTGCATTTAGTCAATTCATCATTAAATGCTTACTACAAGGCAGTGTTGCTGATGAAATAGTGCAAGAGCACACCCTCGTGGACAAAATGCTTACAGCACCTGGTATTCCCAGGCCGTCTCCCATCCAAGTACTAGCCAGGCCCGACCCTGCTTAGCTTCCGAGATCAGACGAGATCGGGCGTACCCAGGCTGATATGGCCGTAAGCGAGAAACAATCTCTTGCTACAACATATATAGTCAAAGTGAGTCTGATAAAACAGACATTTAGTCAATTCATCATTAAATGCTTACTACAAGGCAGTGTTGCTGATGAAATAGTGCAAGAGCACTCCCTCGTGGACAAAATGCTTACAGCACCTGGTATTCCCAGGCGGTCTCCCATCCAAGTACTAACCAGGCCCGACCCTGCTTAGCTTCCGAGATCAGACGAGATCGGGCGTACCCAGGCTGGTATGGCCGTAAGTGAGAAACAATCTCTTGCTACAACATATATAGTCAAAATGAGTCTGATAAACATACATTGCATTTTCACCAATTAGATAAGCAGCTTGAACTTTGTGTCACTGAAAAAGTAGAAGAAATTACAAACACTGTTCCCATCACTTTTTAGCACAGGTAGTTGGATAAAATACAAACTTTATTTCCTTTCATCATTTGAACAGGGCCAAGGAGCACAAAGCACACACAAGCTGCATTCAGCAACAATATTCTTGTTTGTCTTATAAATACAAGGCAGATGCTAATTGAAAAAACAAGGAAATTTGATCCTATTAAAAAGGCAGGAAGCTGCATTTAGTCAAATCATCATTAAATGCTTACTACAAGGCAGTGTTGCTGATGAAATAGTGCAAGAGCACACCCTCGTGGACAAAATGCTTACAGCACCTGGTATTCCCAAGCGGTCTCCCATCCAAGTACTAACCAGGCCCGACCCTGCTTCGCTTCCGAGATCAGACTAGATCGGGCGTACCCAGGCTGGTATGGCCGTAAGTGAGAAACAATCTCTTGCTACAACATATATAGTCAAAATGAGTCTGATAAACAGACATTGCATTTTCACCAATTAGATAGGCAGCTTGAACTTTGTGTCACTGAAAAAGTAGAAGAAATTACAAACACTGTTCCCATCACTTTTTAGCACAGGTAGTTGGATAAAATACAAACTTTATTTCCTTTCATCATTTGAACAGGGCCAAGGAGCACAAAGCACACACAAGCTGCATTCAGCAACAATATTCTTGTTTGTCTTATAAATACAAGGCAGATGCTAATTGAAAACACAAGGAAATTTGATCCTATTAAAAAGGCAGGAAGCTGCATTTAGTCAATTCATCATTAAATGCTTACTACAAGGCAGTGTTGCTGATGAAATAGTGCAAGAGCACACCCTCGTGGACAAAATGCTTACAGCACCTGGTATTCCCAGGCGGTCTCCCATCCAAGTACTAACCAGGCCCGACCCTGCTTAGCTTCCGAGATCAGACGAGATCGGGCGTACCCAGGCTGGTATGGCCGTAAGCGAGAAACAATCTCTTGCTACAACATATATAGTCAAAGTGAGTCTGATAAAACAGACATTTAGTATATTCATCATTAAATGCTTACTACAAGGCAGTGTTGCTGATGAAATAGTGCAAGAGCACACCCTCGTGGACAAAATGCTTACAGCACCTGGTATTCCCAGGCGGTCTCCCATCCAAGTACTAACCAGGCCCGACCCTGCTTAGCTTCCGAGATCAGACGAGATCGGGCGTACCCAGGCTGGTATGGCCGTAAGCGAGAAACAATCTCTTGCTACAACATATATAGTCAAAGTGAGTCTGATAAAACACACATTTAGTCAATTCATCATTAAATGCTTACTACAAGGCAGTGTTGCTGATGAAATAGTGCAAGAGCACACCCTCGTGGACAAAATGCTTACAGCACCTGGTATTCCCAGGCGGTCTCCCATCCAAGTACTAACCAGGCCCGACCCTGCTTAGCTTCCGAGATCAGACGAGATCGGGCGTACCCAGGCTGATATGGCCGTAAGCGAGAAACAATCTCTTGCTACAACATATATAGTCAAAGTGAGTCTGATAAAACAGACATTTAGTCAATTCATCATTAAATGCTTAATACAAGGCAGTGTTACTGATGAAATAGTGCAAGAGCACACCCTCGTGGACAAAATGCTTACAGCACCTGGTATTCCCAGGAAGTCTCCCATCCAAGTACTAACCAGGCCCGACCCTGCTCAGCTTCCGAGATCAGACGAGATCGGGCGTACCCAGGCTGGTATGGCCGTAAGCGAGAAACAATCTCTTGCTACAACATATATAGTCAAAGTGAGTGTGATAAACAGACATTGCATTTTCACCAATTAGATAAGCAGCTTGAACTTTGTGTCACTGAAAAAGTAGAAGAAATTACAAACACTGTTCCCATCACTTTTTAGCACAGGTAGTTGGA
>NC_138298.1:2877500-2880000 GCF_965601325.2 Salmo salar
AACAGACATTGCATTTTCACCAATTAGATAAGCAGCTTGAACTTTGTGTCACTGAAAAAGTAGAAGAAATTACAAACACTGTTCCCATCACTTTTTAGCACAGGTAGTTGGATAAAATACAAACTTTATTTCCTTTCATCATTTGAACAGGGCAAAGGAGCATAAAGCACACACAAGCTGCATTCAGCAACAATATTCTTGTTTGTCTTATAAATACAAGGCAGATGCTAATTGAAAACACAAGGAAATTTGATCCTATTAAAAAGGCAGGAAGCTGCATTTTGTCAATTCATCATTAAATGCTTACTACAAGGCAGTGTTGCTGATGAAATAGTGCAAGAGCACACCCTCGTGGACAAAATGCTTACAGCACCTGGTATTCCCAGGCGGTCTCCCATCCAAGTACTAACCAGGCCCGACCCTGCTTAGCTTCCGAGATCAGACGAGATCGGGCGTACCCAGGCTGATACGGCCGTAAGCGAGAATCAATCTCTTGCTACAACATATATAGTCAAAGTGAGTCTGATAAAACAGACATTTAGTCAATTCATCATTAAATGCTTACTACAAGGCAGTGTTGCTGATGAAATAGTGCAAGAGCACACCCTCGTGGACAAAATGCTTACAGCACCTGGTATTCCCAGGCGGTCTCCCATCCAAGTACTAACCAGGCCAGACCCTGCTTAGCTTCAATCTCTTGCTACAACATATATAGTCAAAGTGAGTGTGATAAACAGACATTGCATTTTCACCAATTAGATAAGCAGCTTGAACTTTGTGTCACTGAAAAAGTAGAAGAAATTACAAACACTGTTCCCATCACTTTTTAGCACAGGTAGTTGGATAAAATACAAACTTTATTTCCTTTCATCATTTGAACAGGGCAAAGGAGCATAAAGCACACACAAGCTGCATTCAGCAACAATATTCTTGTTTGTCTTATAAATACAAGGCAGATGCTAATTGAAAACACAAGGAAATTTGATCCTATTAAAAAGGCAGGAAGCTGCATTTTGTCAATTCATCATTAAATGCTTACTACAAGGCAGTGTTGCTGATGAAATAGTGCAAGAGCACACCCTCGTGGACAAAATGCTTACAGCACCTGGTATTCCCAGGCGGTCTCCCATCCAAGTACTAACCAGGCCCGACCCTGCTTAGCTTCCGAGATCAGACGAGATCGGGCGTACCCAGGCTGATATGGCCGTAAGCGAGAATCAATCTCTTGCTACAACATATATAGTCAAAGTGAGTCTGATAAAACAGACATTTAGTCAATTCATCATTAAATGCTTACTACAAGGCAGTGTTGCTGATGAAATAGTGCAAGAGCACACCCTCGTGGACAAAATGCTTACAGCACCTGGTATTCCCAGGCGGTCTCCCATGCAAGTACTAACCAGGCCCGACCCTGCTTAGCTTCCTAGATCAGACGAGATCGGGCGTACCCAGGCTGGTATGGCCGTAAGCGAGAAACAATCTCTTGCTACAACATATACAGTCAAAGTGAGTGTGATAAACAGACATTGCATTTTCACCAATTAGATAAGCAGCTTGAACTTTGTGTCACTGAAAAAGTAGAAGAAATTACAAACACTGTTCCCATCACTTTTTAGCACAGGTAGTTGGATAAAATACAAACTTTATTTCCTTTCATCATTTGAACAGGGCAAAGGAGCATAAAGCACACACAAGCTGCATTCAGCAACAATATTCTTGTTTGTCTTATAAATACAAGGCAGATGCTAATTGAAAACACAAGGAAATTTGATACTATTAAAAAGGCAGGAAGCTGCATTTAGTCAATTCATCATTAAATGCTTACTACAAGGCAGTGTTGCTGATGAAATAGTGCAGGGGCACACCCTCGTGGACAAAATGCTTATAGCACCTGGTATTGCCAGGCGGTCTCCCATCCAAGTACTAACCAGGCCCGACCCTGCTTAGCTTCCGAGATCAGACGAGATCGGGCGTACCCAGGCTGGTATGGCCGTAAGCGAGAAACAATCTCTTGCTACAACATATATAGTCAAAGTGAGTCTGATAAAACAGACATTTAGTCAATTCATCATTAAATGCTTAATACAAGGCAGTGTTGCTGATGAAATAGTGCAAGAGCACACCCTCGTGGACAAAATGCTTACAGCACCTGGTATTCCAAGGCAGTCTCCCATCCAAGTACTAACCAGGCCCGACCCTGTTTAGCTTCCGAGATCAGACGAGATCGGGCGTACCCAGGCTGGTATGGCCGTAAGCGAGAAACAATCTCTTGCTACAACATATATAGTCAAAGTGAGTCTGATAAAACAGACATTTAGTCAATTCATCATTAAATGCTTAATACAAGGCAGTGTTGCTGATGAAATAGTGCAAGAGCACACCCTCGTGGACAAAATGCTTACAGCACCTGGTATTCCCAGGCGGTCTCCTATCCAAGTACTAACCAGGCCCGACCCTGCTTAGCTTCCGAGATCAGACGAGATCGGGCGTACCCAGGCTG
>NC_138298.1:2887500-2910000 GCF_965601325.2 Salmo salar
ACAAGCTGCATTCAGCAACAATATTCTTGTTTGTCTTATAAATACAAGGCAGATGCTAATTGAAAACACAAGGAAATTTGATCCTATTAAAAAGGCAGGAAGCTGCATTTTGTCAATTCATCATTAAATGCTTACTACAAGGCAGTGTTGCTGATGAAATAGTGCAAGAGCACACCCTCGTGGACAAAATGCTTACAGCACCTGGTATTCCCAGGCGGTCTCCCATCCAAGTACTAACCAGGCCCGACCCTGCTTAGCTTCCGAGATCAGACGAGATCGGGCGTACCCAGGCTGGTATGGCCGTAAGCAAGAAACAATCTCTTGCTACAACATATATAGTCAAAGTGAGTCTGATAAAACAGACATTTAGTCAATTCATCATTAAATGCTTACTACAAGGCAGTGTTGCTGATGAAATAGTGCAAGAGCACACCCTCGTGGACAAAATGCTTACAGCACCTGGTATTCCCAGGCGGTCTCCCATCCAAGTACTAACCAGGCCCGACCCTGCTTAGCTTCCGAGAACAGACGAGATCAGGCGTACCCAGGCTGATATGGCCGTAAGCGAGAAACAATCTCTTGCTACAACATATATAGTCAAAGTGAGTCTGATAAAACAGACATTTAGTCAATTCATCATTAAATGCTTACTACAAGGCAGTGTTGCTGATGAAATAGTGCAAGAGCACACCCTCGTGGACAAAATGCTTACAGCACCTGGTATTCCCAGGCCGTCTCCCATCCAAGTACTAACCAGTACCGACCCTGCTTAGCTTCCGAGATCAGACGAGATCGGGCGTACCCAGGCTGACATGGCCGTAAGCGAGAAACAATCTCTTGCTACAACATATATAGTCAAAGTGAGTCTGATAAAACAGACATTTAGTCAATTCATCATTAAATGCTTACTACAAGGCAGTGTTGCTGATGAAATAGTGCAAGAGCACACCCTCGTGGACAAAATGCTTACAGCACCTGGTATTCCCAGGCGGTGTCCCATCCAAGTACTAACCAGGCCCGACCCTGCTTAGCTTCCGAGATCAGACGAGATCGGGCGTACCCAGGCTGATATGGCAGTAAGCGAGAAACAATCTCTTGCTACAACATATATAGTCAAAGTGAGTCTGATAAAAAAGACATTTATTCAATTCATCATTAAATGCTTACTACAAGGCAGTGTTGCTGATGAAATAGTGCAAGAGCACACCCTCGTGGACAAAATGCTTACAGCACCTGGTATTCCCAGGCGGTCTCCCATCCAAGTACTAACCAGGCCCGACCCTGCTTAGCTTCCGAGATCAGACGAGATCGGGCGTACCCAGGCTGGTATGGCCGTAAGCAAGAAACAATCTCTTGCTACAACATATATAGTCAAAGTGAGTCTGATAAAACAGACATTTAGTCAATTCATCATTAAATGCTTACTACAAGGCAGTGTTGCTGATGAAATAGTGCAAGAGCACACCCTCGTGGACAAAATGCTTACAGCACCTGGTATTCCCAGGCGGTCTCCCATCCAAGTACTAACCAGGCCCGACCCTGCTTAGCTTCCGAGAACAGACGAGATCGGGCGTACCCAGGCTGATATGGCCGTAAGCGAGAAACAATCTCTTGCTACAACATATATAGTCAAAGTGAGTCTGATAAAACAGACATTTAGTCAATTCATCATTAAATGCTTACTACAAGGCAGTGTTGCTGATGAAATAGTGCAAGAGCACACCCTCGTGGACAAAATGCTTACAGCACCTGGTATTCCCAGGCCGTCTCCCATCCAAGTACTAACCAGTACCGACCCTGCTTAGCTTCCGAGATCAGACGAGATCGGGCGTACCCAGGCTGACATGGCCGTAAGCGAGAAACAATCTCTTGCTACAACATATATAGTCAAAGTGAGTCTGATAAAACAGACATTTAGTCAATTCATCATTAAATGCTTACTACAAGGCAGTGTTGCTGATGAAATAGTGCAAGAGCACACCCTCGTGGACAAAATGCTTACAGCACCTGGTATTCCCAGGCGGTCTCCCATCCAAGTACTAACCAGGCCCGACCCTGCTTAGCTTTCGAGATCAGACGAGATCGGGCGTACCCAGGCTGGTATGGCCGTAAGCGAGAAACAATCTCTTGCTACAACATATATAGTCAAAGTGAGTGTGATAAACAGACATTGCATTTTCACCAATTAGATAAGCAGCTTGAACTTTGTGTCACTGAAAAAGTAGAAGAAATTACAAACACTGTTCCCATCACTTTTTAGCACAGGTAGTTGGATAAAATACAAACTTTATTTCCTTTCATCATTTGAACAGGGCAAAGGAGCATAAAGCACACACAAGCTGCATTCAGCAACAATATTCTTGTTTGTCTTATAAATACAAGGCAGATGCTAATTGAAAACACAAGGAAATTTGATCCTATTAAAAAGGCAGGAAGCTGCATTTTGTCAATTCATCATTAAATGCTTACTACAAGGCAGTGTTGCTGATGAAATAGTGCAAGAGCACACCCTCGTGGACAAAATGCTTACAGCACCTGGTATTCCCAGGCGGTCTCCCATCCAAGTACTAACCAGGCCCGACCCTGCTTAGCTTCCGAGATCAGACGAGATCGGGCGTACCCAGGCTGATATGGCCGTAAGCGAGAATCAATCTCTTGCTACAACATATATAGTCAAAGTGAGTCTGATAAAACAGACATTTAGTCAATTCATCATTAAATGCTTACTACAAGGCAGTGTTGCTGATGAAATAGTGCAAGAGCACACCCTCGTGGACAAAATGCTTACAGCACCTGGTATTCCCAGGCGGTGTCCCATCCAAGTACTAACCAGGCCCGACCCTGCTTAGCTTCCGAGATCAGACGAGATCGGGCGTACCCAGGCTGATATGGCAGTAAGCGAGAAACAATCTCTTGCTACAACATATATAGTCAAAGTGAGTCTGATAAAACAGACATTTAGTCAATTCATCATTAAATGCTTACTACAAGGCAGTGTTGCTGATGAAATAGTGCAAGAGCACACCCTCGTGGACAAAATGCTTACAGCACCTGGTATTCCCAGGCGGTCTCCCATCCAAGTACTAACCAGGCCCGACCCTGCTTAGCTTCCGAGATCAGACGAGATCGGGCGTACCCAGGCTGGTATGGCCGTAAGCAAGAAACAATCTCTTGCTACAACATATATAGTCAAAGTGAGTCTGATAAAACAGACATTTAGTCAATTCATCATTAAATGCTTACTACAAGGCAGTGTTGCTGATGAAATAGTGCAAGAGCACACCCTCGTGGACAAAATGCTTACAGCACCTGGTATTCCCAGGCGGTCTCCCATCCAAGTACTAACCAGGCCCGACCCTGCTTAGCTTCCGAGATCAGACGAGATCGGGCGTACCCAGGCTGGTATGGCCGTAAGCGAGAAACAATCTCTTGCTACAACATATATAGTCAAAGTGAGTGTGATAAACAGACATTGCATTTTCACCAATTAGATAAGCAGCTTGAACTTTGTGTCACTGAAAAAGTAGAAGAAATTACAAACACTGTTCCCATCACTTTTTAGCACAGGTAGTTGGATAAAATACAAACTTTATTTCCTTTCATCATTTGAACAGGGCAAAGGAGCATAAAGCACACACAAGCTGCATTCAGCAACAATATTCTTGTTTGTCTTATAAATACAAGGCAGATGCTAATTGAAAACACAAGGAAATTTGATCCTATTAAAAAGGCAGGAAGCTGCATTTTGTCAATTCATCATTAAATGCTTACTACAAGGCAGTGTTGCTGATGAAATAGTGCAAGAGCACACCCTCGTGGACAAAATGCTTACAGCACCTGGTATTCCCAGGCGGTCTCCCATCCAAGTACTAACCAGGCCCGACCCTGCTTAGCTTCCGAGATCAGACGAGATCGGGCGTACCCAGGCTGATATGGCCGTAAGCGAGAATCAATCTCTTGCTACAACATATATAGTCAAAGTGAGTCTGATAAAACAGACATTTAGTCAATTCATCATTAAATGCTTACTACAAGGCAGTGTTGCTGATGAAATAGTGCAAGAGCACACCCTCGTGGACAAAATGCTTACAGCACCTGGTATTCCCAGGCGGTCTCCCATCCAAGTACTAACCAGGCCCGACCCTGCTTAGCTTCCGAGATCAGACGAGATCGGGCGTACCCAGGCTGATATGGCCGTAAGCGAGAATCAATCTCTTGCTACAACATATATAGTCAAAGTGAGTCTGATAAAACAGACATTTAGTCAATTCATCATTAAATGCTTACTACAAGGCAGTGTTGCTGATGAAATAGTGCAAGAGCACACCCTCGTGGACAAAATGCTTACAGCACCTGGTATTCCCAGGCGGTCTCCCATCCAAGTACTAACCAGGCCCGACCCTGCTTAGCTTCCTAGATCAGACGAGATCGGGCGTACCCAGGCTGGTATGGCCGTAAGCGAGAAACAATCTCTTGCTACAACATATATAGTCAAAGTGAGTGTGATAAACAGACATTGCATTTTCACCAATTAGATAAGCAGCTTGAACTTTGTGTCACTGAAAAAGTAGAAGAAATTACAAACACTGTTCCCATCACTTTTTAGCACAGGTAGTTAGATAAAATACAAACTTTATTTCCTTTCATCATTTGAACAGGGCAAAGGAGCACAAAGCACACACAAGCTGCTTTCAGCAACAATATTCTTGTTTGTCTTATAAATACAAGGCAGATGCTAATTGAAAACACAAGGAAATTTGATCCTATTAAAAAGGCAGGAAGCTGCATTTAGTCAATTCATCATTAAATGCTTACTACAAGGCAGTGTTGCTGATGAAATAGTGCAAGAGCACACCCTCGTGGACAAAATGCTTACAGCACCTGGTATTCCCAGGCCGTCTCCCATCCAAGTACTAACCAGTACCGACCCTGCTTAGCTTCCGAGATCAGACGAGATCGGGCGTACCCAGGCTGACATGGCCGTAAGCGAGAAACAATCTCTTGCTACAACATATATAGTCAAAGTGAGTCTGATAAAACAGACATTTAGTCAATTCATCATTAAATGCTTACTACAAGGCAGTGTTGCTGATGAAATAGTGCAAGAGCACACCCTCGTGGACAAAATGCTTACAGCACCTGGTATTCCCAGGCGGTCTCCCATCCAAGTACTAACCAGGCCCGACCCTGCTTAGCTTTCGAGATCAGACGAGATCGGGCGTACCCAGGCTGATATGGCAGTAAGCGAGAAACAATCTCTTGCTACAACATATATAGTCAAAGTGAGTCTGATAAAACAGACATTTAGTCAATTCATCATTAAATGCTTACTACAAGGCAGTGTTGCTGATGAAATAGTGCAAGAGCACACCCTCGTGGACAAAATGCTTACAGCACCTGGTATTCCCAGGCGGTCTCCCATCCAAGTACTAACCAGGCCCGACCCTGCTTAGCTTCCGAGATCAGACGAGATCGGGCGTACCCAGGCTGGTATGGCCGTAAGCAAGAAACAATCTCTTGCTACAACATATATAGTCAAAGTGAGTCTGATAAAACAGACATTTAGTCAATTCATCATTAAATGCTTACTACAAGGCAGTGTTGCTGATGAAATAGTGCAAGAGCACACCCTCGTGGACAAAATGCTTACAGCACCTGGTATTCCCAGGCGGTCTCCCATCCAAGTACTAACCAGGCCCGACCCTGCTTAGCTTCCGAGATCAGACGAGATCGGGCGTACCCAGGCTGGTATGGCCGTAAGCGAGAAACAATCTCTTGCTACAACATATATAGTCAAAGTGAGTGTGATAAACAGACATTGCATTTTCACCAATTAGATAAGCAGCTTGAACTTTGTGTCACTGAAAAAGTAGAAGAAATTACAAACACTGTTCCCATCACTTTTTAGCACAGGTAGTTGGATAAAATACAAACTTTATTTCCTTTCATCATTTGAACAGGGCAAAGGAGCATAAAGCACACACAAGCTGCATTCAGCAACAATATTCTTGTTTGTCTTATAAATACAAGGCAGATGCTAATTGAAAACACAAGGAAATTTGATCCTATTAAAAAGGCAGGAAGCTGCATTTTGTCAATTCATCATTAAATGCTTACTACAAGGCAGTGTTGCTGATGAAATAGTGCAAGAGCACACCCTCGTGGACAAAATGCTTACAGCACCTGGTATTCCCAGGCGGTCTCCCATCCAAGTACTAACCAGGACCGACCCTGCTTAGCTTCCGAGATCAGACGAGATCGGGCGTACCCAGGCTGATATGGCCGTAAGCGTGAATCAATCTCTTGCTACAACATATATAGTCAAAGTGAGTCTGATAAAACAGACATTTAGTCAATTCATCATTAAATGCTTACTACAAGGCAGTGTTGCTGATGAAATAGTGCAAGAGCACACCCTCGTGGACAAAATGCTTACAGCACCTGGTATTCCCAGGCGGTCTCCCATCCAAGTACTAACCAGGCCCGACCCTGCTTAGCTTCCGAGATCAGACGAGATCGGGCGTACCCAGGCTGATATGGCCGTAAGCGAGAATCAATCTCTTGCTACAACATATATAGTCAAAGTGAGTGTGATAAACAGACATTGCATTTTCACCAATTAGATAAGCAGCTTGAACTTTGTGTCACTGAAAAAGTAGAAGAAATTACAAACACTGTTCCCATCACTTTTTAGCACAGGTAGTTAGATAAAATACAAACTTTATTTCCTTTCATCATTTGAACAGGGCAAAGGAGCACAAAGCACACACAAGCTGCTTTCAGCAACAATATTCTTGTTTGTCTTATAAATACAAGGCAGATGCTAATTGAAAACACAAGGAAATTTGATCCTATTAAAAAGGCAGGAAGCTGCATTTAGTCAATTCATCATTAAATGCTTACTACAAGGCAGTGTTGCTGATGAAATAGTGCAAGAGCACACCCTCGTGGACAAAATGCTTACAGCACCTGGTATTCCCAGGCCGTCTCCCATCCAAGTACTAACCAGTACCGACCCTGCTTAGCTTCCGAGATCAGACGAGATCGGGCGTACCCAGGCTGATATGGCCGTAAGCGAGAATCAATCTCTTGCTACAACATATATAGTCAAAGTGAGTCTGATAAAACAGACATTTAGTCAATTCATCATTAAATGCTTACTACAAGGCAGTGTTGCTGATGAAATAGTGCAAGAGCACACCCTCGTGGACAAAATGCTTACAGCACCTGGTATTCCCAGGCGGTCTCCCATCCAAGTACTAACCAGGCCCGACCCTGCTTAGCTTCCGAGATCAGACGAGATCGGGCGTACCCAGGCTGATATGGCCGTAAGCGAGAATCAATCTCTTGCTACAACATATATAGTCAAAGTGAGTCTGATAAAACAGACATTTAGTCAATTCATCATTAAATGCTTACTACAAGGCAGTGTTGCTGATGAAATAGTGCAAGAGCACACCCTCGTGGACAAAATGCTTACAGCACCTGGTATTCCCAGGCGGTGTCCCATCCAAGTACTAACCAGGCCCGACCCTGCTTAGCTTCCGAGATCAGACGAGATCGGGCGTACCCAGGCTGATATGGCAGTAAGCGAGAAACAATCTCTTGCTACAACATATATAGTCAAAGTGAGTCTGATAAAACAGACATTTAGTCAATTCATCATTAAATGCTTACTACAAGGCAGTGTTGCTGATGAAATAGTGCAAGAGCACACCCTCGTGGACAAAATGCTTACAGCACCTGGTATTCCCAGGCGGTCTCCCATCCAAGTACTAACCAGGCCCGACCCTGCTTAGCTTCCGAGATCAGACGAGATCGGGCGTACCCAGGCTGGTATGGCCGTAAGCAAGAAACAATCTCTTGCTACAACATATATAGTCAAAGTGAGTCTGATAAAACAGACATTTAGTCAATTCATCATTAAATGCTTACTACAAGGCAGTGTTGCTGATGAAATAGTGCAAGAGCACACCCTCGTGGACAAAATGCTTACAGCACCTGGTATTCCCAGGCGGTCTCCCATCCAAGTACTAACCAGGCCCGACCCTGCTTAGCTTCCGAGATCAGACGAGATCGGGCGTACCCAGGCTGGTATGGCCGTAAGCGAGAAACAATCTCTTGCTACAACATATATAGTCAAAGTGAGTGTGATAAACAGACATTGCATTTTCACCAATTAGATAAGCAGCTTGAACTTTGTGTCACTGAAAAAGTAGAAGAAATTACAAACACTGTTCCCATCACTTTTTAGCACAGGTAGTTGGATAAAATACAAACTTTATTTCCTTTCATCATTTGAACAGGGCAAAGGAGCATAAAGCACACACAAGCTGCATTCAGCAACAATATTCTTGTTTGTCTTATAAATACAAGGCAGATGCTAATTGAAAACACAAGGAAATTTGATCCTATTAAAAAGGCAGGAAGCTGCATTTTGTCAATTCATCATTAAATGCTTACTACAAGGCAGTGTTGCTGATGAAATAGTGCAAGAGCACACCCTCGTGGACAAAATGCTTACAGCACCTGGTATTCCCAGGCGGTCTCCCATCCAAGTACTAACCAGGCCCGACCCTGCTTAGCTTCCGAGATCAGACGAGATCGGGCGTACCCAGGCTGATATGGCCGTAAGCGTGAATCAATCTCTTGCTACAACATATATAGTCAAAGTGAGTCTGATAAAACAGACATTTAGTCAATTCATCATTAAATGCTTACTACAAGGCAGTGTTGCTGATGAAATAGTGCAAGAGCACACCCTCGTGGACAAAATGCTTACAGCACCTGGTATTCCCAGGCGGTCTCCCATCCAAGTACTAACCAGGCCCGACCCTGCTTAGCTTCCGAGATCAGACGAGATCGGGCGTACCCAGGCTGATATGGCCGTAAGCGAGAATCAATCTCTTGCTACAACATATATAGTCAAAGTGAGTGTGATAAACAGACATTGCATTTTCACCAATTAGATAAGCAGCTTGAACTTTGTGTCACTGAAAAAGTAGAAGAAATTACAAACACTGTTCCCATCACTTTTTAGCACAGGTAGTTAGATAAAATACAAACTTTATTTCCTTTCATCATTTGAACAGGGCAAAGGAGCACAAAGCACACACAAGCTGCTTTCAGCAACAATATTCTTGTTTGTCTTATAAATACAAGGCAGATGCTAATTGAAAACACAAGGAAATTTGATCCTATTAAAAAGGCAGGAAGCTGCATTTAGTCAATTCATCATTAAATGCTTACTACAAGGCAGTGTTGCTGATGAAATAGTGCAAGAGCACACCCTCGTGGACAAAATGCTTACAGCACCTGGTATTCCCAGGCCGTCTCCCATCCAAGTACTAACCAGTACCGACCCTGCTTAGCTTCCGAGATCAGACGAGATCGGGCGTACCCAGGCTGACATGGCCGTAAGCGAGAAACAATCTCTTGCTACAACATATATAGTCAAAGTGAGTCTGATAAAACAGACATTTAGTCAATTCATCATTAAATGCTTACTACAAGGCAGTGTTGCTGATGAAATAGTGCAAGAGCACACCCTCGTGGACAAAATGCTTACAGCACCTGGTATTCCCAGGGGGTCTCCCATCCAAGTACTAACCAGGCCCGACCCTGCTTAGCTTCCGAGATCAGACGAGATCGGGCGTACCCAGGCTGGTATGGCCGTAAGCGAGATACAATCTCTTGCTACAACATATATAGTCAAAGTGAGTGTGATAAACAGACATTGCATTTTCACCAATTAGATAAGCAGCTTGAACTTTGTGTCACTGAAAAAGTAGAAGAAATTACAAACACTGTTCCCATCACTTTTTAGCACAGGTAGTTGGATAAAATACAAACTTTATTTCCTTTCATCATTTGAACAGGGCAAAGGAGCATAAAGCACACACAAGCTGCATTCAGCAACAATATTCTTGTTTGTCTTATAAATACAAGGCAGATGCTAATTGAAAACACAAGGAAATTTGATCCTATTAAAAAGGCAGGAAGCTGCATTTTGTCAATTCATCATTAAATGCTTACTACAAGGCAGTGTTGCTGATGAAATAGTGCAAGAGCACACCCTCGTGGACAAAATGCTTACAGCACCTGGTATTCCCAGGCGGTCTCCCATCCAAGTACTAACCAGGCCCGACCCTGCTTAGCTTCCGAGATCAGACGAGATCAGGCGTACCCAGGCTGATATGGCCGTAAGCGAGAATCAATCTCTTGCTACAACATATATAGTCAAAGTGAGTCTGATAAAACAGACATTTAGTCAATTCATCATTAAATGCTTACTACAAGGCAGTGTTGCTGATGAAATAGTGCAAGAGCACACCCTCGTGGACAAAATGCTTACAGCACCTGGTATTCCCAGGCGGTGTCCCATCAAAGTACTAACCAGGCCCGACCCTGCTTAGCTTCCGAGATCAGACGAGATCGGGCGTACCCAGGCTGATATGGCAGTAAGCGAGAAACAATCTCTTGCTACAACATATATAGTCAAAGTGAGTCTGATAAAACAGACATTTAGTCAATTCATCATTAAATGCTTACTACAAGGCAGTGTTGCTGATGAAATAGTGCAAGAGCACACCCTCGTGGACAAAATGCTTACAGCACCTGGTATTCCCAGGCGGTCTCCCATCCAAGTACTAACCAGGCCCGACCCTGCTTAGCTTCCGAGATCAGACGAGATCGGGTGTACCCAGGCTGGTATGGCCGTAAGCGAGAAACAATCTCTTGCTACAACATATATAGTCAAAGTGAGTCTGATAAAACAGACATTTAGTCAATTCATCATTAAATGCTTACTACAAGGCAGTGTTGCTGATGAAATAGTGCAAGAGCACACCCTCGTGGACAAAATGCTTACAGCACCTGGTATTCCCAGGCGGTCTCCCATCCAAGTACTAACCAGGCCCGACCCTGCTTAGCTTCCGAGATCAGACGAGATCGGGCGTACCCAGGCTGGTATGGCCGTAAGCGAGATACAATCTCTTGCTACAACATATATAGTCAAAGTGAGTGTGATAAACAGACATTGCATTTTCACCAATTAGATAAGCAGCTTGAACTTTGTGTCACTGAAAAAGTAGAAGAAATTACAAACACTGTTCCCATCACTTTTTAGCACAGGTAGTTGGATAAAATACAAACTTTATTTCCTTTCATCATTTGAACAGGGCAAAGGAGCATAAAGCACACACAAGCTGCATTCAGCAACAATATTCTTGTTTGTCTTATAAATACAAGGCAGATGCTAATTGAAAACACAAGGAAATTTGATCCTATTAAAAAGGCAGGAAGCTGCATTTTGTCAATTCATCATTAAATGCTTACTACAAGGCAGTGTTGCTGATGAAATAGTGCAAGAGCACACCCTCGTGGACAAAATGCTTACAGCACCTGGTATTCCCAGGCGGTCTCCCATCCAAGTACTAACCAGGCCCGACCCTGCTTAGCTTCCGAGAACAGACGAGATCGGGCGTACCCAGGCTGATATGGCCGTAAGCGAGAAACAATCTCTTGCTACAACATATATAGTCAAAGTGAGTCTGATAAAACAGACATTTAGTCAATTCATCATTAAATGCTTACTACAAGGCAGTGTTGCTGATGAAATAGTGCAAGAGCACACCCTCGTGGACAAAATGCTTACAGCACCTGGTATTCCCAGGCCGTCTCCCATCCAAGTACTAACCAGTACCGACCCTGCTTAGCTTCCGAGATCAGACGAGATCGGGCGTACCCAGGCTGACATGGCCGTAAGCGAGAAACAATCTCTTGCTACAACATATATAGTCAAAGTGAGTCTGATAAAACAGACATTTAGTCAATTCATCATTAAATGCTTACTACAAGGCAGTGTTGCTGATGAAATAGTGCAAGAGCACACCCTCGTGGACAAAATGCTTACAGCACCTGGTATTCCCAGGCGGTCTCCCATCCAAGTACTAACCAGGCCCGACCCTGCTTAGCTTTCGAGATCAGACGAGATCGGGCGTACCCAGGCTGGTATGGCCGTAAGCGAGAAACAATCTCTTGCTACAACATATATAGTCAAAGTGAGTGTGATAAACAGACATTGCATTTTCACCAATTAGATAAGCAGCTTGAACTTTGTGTCACTGAAAAAGTAGAAGAAATTACAAACACTGTTCCCATCACTTTTTAGCACAGGTAGTTGGATAAAATACAAACTTTATTTCCTTTCATCATTTGAACAGGGCAAAGGAGCATAAAGCACACACAAGCTGCATTCAGCAACAATATTCTTGTTTGTCTTATAAATACAAGGCAGATGCTAATTGAAAACACAAGGAAATTTGATCCTATTAAAAAGGCAGGAAGCTGCATTTTGTCAATTCATCATTAAATGCTTACTACAAGGCAGTGTTGCTGATGAAATAGTGCAAGAGCACACCCTCGTGGACAAAATGCTTACAGCACCTGGTATTCCCAGGCGGTCTCCCATCCAAGTACTAACCAGGCCCGACCCTGCTTAGCTTCCGAGATCAGACGAGATCGGGCGTACCCAGGCTGATATGGCCGTAAGCGAGAATCAATCTCTTGCTACAACATATATAGTCAAAGTGAGTCTGATAAAACAGACATTTAGTCAATTCATCATTAAATGCTTACTACAAGGCAGTGTTGCTGATGAAATAGTGCAAGAGCACACCCTCGTGGACAAAATGCTTACAGCACCTGGTATTCCCAGGCGGTGTCCCATCCAAGTACTAACCAGGCCCGACCCTGCTTAGCTTCCGAGATCAGACGAGATCGGGCGTACCCAGGCTGATATGGCAGTAAGCGAGAAACAATCTCTTGCTACAACATATATAGTCAAAGTGAGTCTGATAAAACAGACATTTAGTCAATTCATCATTAAATGCTTACTACAAGGCAGTGTTGCTGATGAAATAGTGCAAGAGCACACCCTCGTGGACAAAATGCTTACAGCACCTGGTATTCCCAGGCGGTCTCCCATCCAAGTACTAACCAGGCCCGACCCTGCTTAGCTTCCGAGATCAGACGAGATCGGGCGTACCCAGGCTGGTATGGCCGTAAGCAAGAAACAATCTCTTGCTACAACATATATAGTCAAAGTGAGTCTGATAAAACAGACATTTAGTCAATTCATCATTAAATGCTTACTACAAGGCAGTGTTGCTGATGAAATAGTGCAAGAGCACACCCTCGTGGACAAAATGCTTACAGCACCTGGTATTCCCAGGCGGTCTCCCATCCAAGTACTAACCAGGCCCGACCCTGCTTAGCTTCCGAGATCAGACGAGATCGGGCGTACCCAGGCTGGTATGGCCGTAAGCGAGATACAATCTCTTGCTACAACATATATAGTCAAAGTGAGTGTGATAAACAGACATTGCATTTTCACCAATTAGATAAGCAGCTTGAACTTTGTGTCACTGAAAAAGTAGAAGAAATTACAAACACTGTTCCCATCACTTTTTAGCACAGGTAGTTGGATAAAATACAAACTTTATTTCCTTTCATCATTTGAACAGGGCAAAGGAGCATAAAGCACACACAAGCTGCATTCAGCAACAATATTCTTGTTTGTCTTATAAATACAAGGCAGATGCTAATTGAAAACACAAGGAAATTTGATCCTATTAAAAAGGCAGGAAGCTGCATTTTGTCAATTCATCATTAAATGCTTACTACAAGGCAGTGTTGCTGATGAAATAGTGCAAGAGCACACCCTCGTGGACAAAATGCTTACAGCACCTGGTATTCCCAGGCGGTCTCCCATCCAAGTACTAACCAGGCCCGACCCTGCTTAGCTTCCGAGAACAGACGAGATCGGGCGTACCCAGGCTGATATGGCCGTAAGCGAGAAACAATCTCTTGCTACAACATATATAGTCAAAGTGAGTCTGATAAAACAGACATTTAGTCAATTCATCATTAAATGCTTACTACAAGGCAGTGTTGCTGATGAAATAGTGCAAGAGCACACCCTCGTGGACAAAATGCTTACAGCACCTGGTATTCCCAGGCCGTCTCCCATCCAAGTACTAACCAGTACCGACCCTGCTTAGCTTCCGAGATCAGACGAGATCGGGCGTACCCAGGCTGACATGGCCGTAAGCGAGAAACAATCTCTTGCTACAACATATATAGTCAAAGTGAGTCTGATAAAACAGACATTTAGTCAATTCATCATTAAATGCTTACTACAAGGCAGTGTTGCTGATGAAATAGTGCAAGAGCACACCCTCGTGGACAAAATGCTTACAGCACCTGGTATTCCCAGGCGGTCTCCCATCCAAGTACTAACCAGGCCCGACCCTGCTTAGCTTTCGAGATCAGACGAGATCGGGCGTACCCAGGCTGGTATGGCCGTAAGCGAGAAACAATCTCTTGCTACAACATATATAGTCAAAGTGAGTGTGATAAACAGACATTGCATTTTCACCAATTAGATAAGCAGCTTGAACTTTGTGTCACTGAAAAAGTAGAAGAAATTACAAACACTGTTCCCATCACTTTTTAGCACAGGTAGTTGGATAAAATACAAACTTTATTTCCTTTCATCATTTGAACAGGGCAAAGGAGCATAAAGCACACACAAGCTGCATTCAGCAACAATATTCTTGTTTGTCTTATAAATACAAGGCAGATGCTAATTGAAAACACAAGGAAATTTGATCCTATTAAAAAGGCAGGAAGCTGCATTTTGTCAATTCATCATTAAATGCTTACTACAAGGCAGTGTTGCTGATGAAATAGTGCAAGAGCACACCCTCGTGGACAAAATGCTTACAGCACCTGGTATTCCCAGGCGGTCTCCCATCCAAGTACTAACCAGGCCCGACCCTGCTTAGCTTCCGAGATCAGACGAGATCGGGCGTACCCAGGCTGATATGGCCGTAAGCGAGAATCAATCTCTTGCTACAACATATATAGTCAAAGTGAGTCTGATAAAACAGACATTTAGTCAATTCATCATTAAATGCTTACTACAAGGCAGTGTTGCTGATGAAATAGTGCAAGAGCACACCCTCGTGGACAAAATGCTTACAGCACCTGGTATTCCCAGGCGGTGTCCCATCCAAGTACTAACCAGGCCCGACCCTGCTTAGCTTCCGAGATCAGACGAGATCGGGCGTACCCAGGCTGATATGGCAGTAAGCGAGAAACAATCTCTTGCTACAACATATATAGTCAAAGTGAGTCTGATAAAACAGACATTTAGTCAATTCATCATTAAATGCTTACTACAAGGCAGTGTTGCTGATGAAATAGTGCAAGAGCACACCCTCGTGGACAAAATGCTTACAGCACCTGGTATTCCCAGGCGGTCTCCCATCCAAGTACTAACCAGGCCCGACCCTGCTTAGCTTCCGAGATCAGACGAGATCGGGCGTACCCAGGCTGGTATGGCCGTAAGCAAGAAACAATCTCTTGCTACAACATATATAGTCAAAGTGAGTCTGATAAAACAGACATTTAGTCAATTCATCATTAAATGCTTACTACAAGGCAGTGTTGCTGATGAAATAGTGCAAGAGCACACCCTCGTGGACAAAATGCTTACAGCACCTGGTATTCCCAGGCGGTCTCCCATCCAAGTACTAACCAGGCCCGACCCTGCTTAGCTTCCGAGATCAGACGAGATCGGGCGTACCCAGGCTGGTATGGCCGTAAGCGAGAAACAATCTCTTGCTACAACATATATAGTCAAAGTGAGTGTGATAAACAGACATTGCATTTTCACCAATTAGATAAGCAGCTTGAACTTTGTGTCACTGAAAAAGTAGAAGAAATTACAAACACTGTTCCCATCACTTTTTAGCACAGGTAGTTGGATAAAATACAAACTTTATTTCCTTTCATCATTTGAACAGGGCAAAGGAGCATAAAGCACACACAAGCTGCATTCAGCAACAATATTCTTGTTTGTCTTATAAATACAAGGCAGATGCTAATTGAAAACACAAGGAAATTTGATCCTATTAAAAAGGCAGGAAGCTGCATTTTGTCAATTCATCATTAAATGCTTACTACAAGGCAGTGTTGCTGATGAAATAGTGCAAGAGCACACCCTCGTGGACAAAATGCTTACAGCACCTGGTATTCCCAGGCGGTGTCCCATCCAAGTACTAACCAGGCCCGACCCTGCTTAGCTTCCGAGATCAGACGAGATCGGGCGTACCCAGGCTGATATGGCAGTAAGCGAGAAACAATCTCTTGCTACAACATATATAGTCAAAGTGAGTCTGATAAAACAGACATTT
This sequence comes from Salmo salar, assembly GCF_965601325.2. Lineage (NCBI taxonomy): Eukaryota > Metazoa > Chordata > Actinopteri > Salmoniformes > Salmonidae > Salmo > Salmo salar. The sequence goes on from NC_138298.1 coordinate 2,903,763, forward strand.
AGTCAATTCATCATTAAATGCTTACTACAAGGCAGTGTTGCTGATGAAATAGTGCAAGAGCACACCCTCGTGGACAAAATGCTTACAGCACCTGGTATTCCCAGGCGGTCTCCCATCCAAGTACTAACCAGGCCCGACCCTGCTTAGCTTCCGAGATCAGACGAGATCGGGCGTACCCAGGCTGGTATGGCCGTAAGCAAGAAACAATCTCTTGCTACAACATATATAGTCAAAGTGAGTCTGATAAAACAGACATTTAGTCAATTCATCATTAAATGCTTACTACAAGGCAGTGTTGCTGATGAAATAGTGCAAGAGCACACCCTCGTGGACAAAATGCTTACAGCACCTGGTATTCCCAGGCGGTCTCCCATCCAAGTACTAACCAGGCCCGACCCTGCTTAGCTTCCGAGATCAGACGAGATCGGGCGTACCCAGGCTGGTATGGCCGTAAGCGAGAAACAATCTCTTGCTACAACATATATAGTCAAAGTGAGTGTGATAAACAGACATTGCATTTTCACCAATTAGATAAGCAGCTTGAACTTTGTGTCACTGAAAAAGTAGAAGAAATTACAAACACTGTTCCCATCACTTTTTAGCACAGGTAGTTGGATAAAATACAAACTTTATTTCCTTTCATCATTTGAACAGGGCAAAGGAGCATAAAGCACACACAAGCTGCATTCAGCAACAATATTCTTGTTTGTCTTATAAATACAAGGCAGATGCTAATTGAAAACACAAGGAAATTTGATCCTATTAAAAAGGCAGGAAGCTGCATTTTGTCAATTCATCATTAAATGCTTACTACAAGGCAGTGTTGCTGATGAAATAGTGCAAGAGCACACCCTCGTGGACAAAATGCTTACAGCACCTGGTATTCCCAGGCGGTCTCCCATCCAAGTACTAACCAGGCCCGACCCTGCTTAGCTTCCGAGATCAGACGAGATCGGGCGTACCCAGGCTGATACGGCCGTAAGCGAGAATCAATCTCTTGCTACAACATATATAGTCAAAGTGAGTCTGATAAAACAGACATTTAGTCAATTCATCATTAAATGCTTACTACAAGGCAGTGTTGCTGATGAAATAGTGCAAGAGCACACCCTCGTGGACAAAATGCTTACAGCACCTGGTATTCCCAGGCGGTCTCCCATCCAAGTACTAACCAGGCCCGACCCTGCTTAGCTTCCGAGATCAGACGAGATCGGGCGTACCCAGGCTGATATGGCCGTAAGCGAGAATCAATCTCTTGCTACAACATATATAGTCAAAGTGAGTGTGATAAACAGACATTGCATTTTCACCAATTAGATAAGCAGCTTGAACTTTGTGTCACTGAAAAAGTAGAAGAAATTACAAACACTGTTCCCATCACTTTTTAGCACAGGTAGTTAGATAAAATACAAACTTTATTTCCTTTCATCATTTGAACAGGGCAAAGGAGCACAAAGCACACACAAGCTGCTTTCAGCAACAATATTCTTGTTTGTCTTATAAATACAAGGCAGATGCTAATTGAAAACACAAGGAAATTTGATCCTATTAAAAAGGCAGGAAGCTGCATTTAGTCAATTCATCATTAAATGCTTACTACAAGGCAGTGTTGCTGATGAAATAGTGCAAGAGCACACCCTCGTGGACAAAATGCTTACAGCACCTGGTATTCCCAGGCCGTCTCCCATCCAAGTACTAACCAGTACCGACCCTGCTTAGCTTCCGAGATCAGACGAGATCGGGCGTACCCAGGCTGACATGGCCGTAAGCGAGAAACAATCTCTTGCTACAACATATATAGTCAAAGTGAGTCTGATAAAACAGACATTTAGTCAATTCATCATTAAATGCTTACTACAAGGCAGTGTTGCTGATGAAATAGTGCAAGAGCACACCCTCGTGGACAAAATGCTTACAGCACCTGGTATTCCCAGGGGGTCTCCCATCCAAGTACTAACCAGGCCCGACCCTGCTTAGCTTCCGAGATCAGACGAGATCGGGCGTACCCAGGCTGGTATGGCCGTAAGCGAGATACAATCTCTTGCTACAACATATATAGTCAAAGTGAGTGTGATAAACAGACATTGCATTTTCACCAATTAGATAAGCAGCTTGAACTTTGTGTCACTGAAAAAGTAGAAGAAATTACAAACACTGTTCCCATCACTTTTTAGCACAGGTAGTTGGATAAAATACAAACTTTATTTCCTTTCATCATTTGAACAGGGCAAAGGAGCATAAAGCACACACAAGCTGCATTCAGCAACAATATTCTTGTTTGTCTTATAAATACAAGGCAGATGCTAATTGAAAACACAAGGAAATTTGATCCTATTAAAAAGGCAGGAAGCTGCATTTTGTCAATTCATCATTAAATGCTTACTACAAGGCAGTGTTGCTGATGAAATAGTGCAAGAGCACACCCTCGTGGACAAAATGCTTACAGCACCTGGTATTCCCAGGCGGTCTCCCATCCAAGTACTAACCAGGCCCGACCCTGCTTAGCTTCCGAGATCAGACGAGATCGGGCGTACCCAGGCTGATATGGCCGTAAGCGAGAATCAATCTCTTGCTACAACATATATAGTCAAAGTGAGTCTGATAAAACAGACATTTAGTCAATTCATCATTAAATGCTTACTACAAGGCAGTGTTGCTGATGAAATAGTGCAAGAGCACACCCTCGTGGACAAAATGCTTACAGCACCTGGTATTCCCAGGCGGTGTCCCATCCAAGTACTAACCAGGCCCGACCCTGCTTAGCTTCCGAGATCAGACGAGATCGGGCGTACCCAGGCTGATATGGCAGTAAGCGAGAAACAATCTCTTGCTACAACATATATAGTCAAAGTGAGTCTGATAAAACAGACATTTAGTCAATTCATCATTAAATGCTTACTACAAGGCAGTGTTGCTGATGAAATAGTGCAAGAGCACACCCTCGTGGACAAAATGCTTACAGCACCTGGTATTCCCAGGCGGTCTCCCATCCAAGTACTAACCAGGCCCGACCCTGCTTAGCTTCCGAGATCAGACGAGATCGGGCGTACCCAGGCTGGTATGGCCGTAAGCAAGAAACAATCTCTTGCTACAACATATATAGTCAAAGTGAGTCTGATAAAACAGACATTTAGTCAATTCATCATTAAATGCTTACTACAAGGCAGTGTTGCTGATGAAATAGTGCAAGAGCACACCCTCGTGGACAAAATGCTTACAGCACCTGGTATTCCCAGGCGGTCTCCCATCCAAGTACTAACCAGGCCCGACCCTGCTTAGCTTCCGAGATCAGACGAGATCGGGCGTACCCAGGCTGGTATGGCCGTAAGCGAGAAACAATCTCTTGCTACAACATATATAGTCAAAGTGAGTGTGATAAACAGACATTGCATTTTCACCAATTAGATAAGCAGCTTGAACTTTGTGTCACTGAAAAAGTAGAAGAAATTACAAACACTGTTCCCATCACTTTTTAGCACAGGTAGTTGGATAAAATACAAACTTTATTTCCTTTCATCATTTGAACAGGGCAAAGGAGCATAAAGCACACACAAGCTGCATTCAGCAACAATATTCTTGTTTGTCTTATAAATACAAGGCAGATGCTAATTGAAAACACAAGGAAATTTGATCCTATTAAAAAGGCAGGAAGCTGCATTTTGTCAATTCATCATTAAATGCTTACTACAAGGCAGTGTTGCTGATGAAATAGTGCAAGAGCACACCCTCGTGGACAAAATGCTTACAGCACCTGGTATTCCCAGGCGGTCTCCCATCCAAGTACTAACCAGGCCCGACCCTGCTTAGCTTCCGAGATCAGACGAGATCGGGCGTACCCAGGCTGATATGGCCGTAAGCGAGAATCAATCTCTTGCTACAACATATATAGTCAAAGTGAGTCTGATAAAACAGACATTTAGTCAATTCATCATTAAATGCTTACTACAAGGCAGTGTTGCTGATGAAATAGTGCAAGAGCACACCCTCGTGGACAAAATGCTTACAGCACCTGGTATTCCCAGGCGGTCTCCCATCCAAGTACTAACCAGGCCCGACCCTGCTTAGCTTCCGAGATCAGACGAGATCGGGCGTACCCAGGCTGATATGGCCGTAAGCGAGAATCAATCTCTTGCTACAACATATATAGTCAAAGTGAGTGTGATAAACAGACATTGCATTTTCACCAATTAGATAAGCAGCTTGAACTTTGTGTCACTGAAAAAGTAGAAGAAATTACAAACACTGTTCCCATCACTTTTTAGCACAGGTAGTTAGATAAAATACAAACTTTATTTCCTTTCATCATTTGAACAGGGCAAAGGAGCACAAAGCACACACAAGCTGCTTTCAGCAACAATATTCTTGTTTGTCTTATAAATACAAGGCAGATGCTAATTGAAAACACAAGGAAATTTGATCCTATTAAAAAGGCAGGAAGCTGCATTTAGTCAATTCATCATTAAATGCTTACTACAAGGCAGTGTTGCTGATGAAATAGTGCAAGAGCACACCCTCGTGGACAAAATGCTTACAGCACCTGGTATTCCCAGGCCGTCTCCCATCCAAGTACTAACCAGTACCGACCCTGCTTAGCTTCCGAGATCAGACGAGATCGGGCGTACCCAGGCTGACATGGCCGTAAGCGAGAAACAATCTCTTGCTACAACATATATAGTCAAAGTGAGTCTGATAAAACAGACATTTAGTCAATTCATCATTAAATGCTTACTACAAGGCAGTGTTGCTGATGAAATAGTGCAAGAGCACACCCTCGTGGACAAAATGCTTACAGCACCTGGTATTCCCAGGGGGTCTCCCATCCAAGTACTAACCAGGCCCGACCCTGCTTAGCTTCCGAGATCAGACGAGATCGGGCGTACCCAGGCTGGTATGGCCGTAAGCGAGATACAATCTCTTGCTACAACATATATAGTCAAAGTGAGTGTGATAAACAGACATTGCATTTTCACCAATTAGATAAGCAGCTTGAACTTTGTGTCACTGAAAAAGTAGAAGAAATTACAAACACTGTTCCCATCACTTTTTAGCACAGGTAGTTGGATAAAATACAAACTTTATTTCCTTTCATCATTTGAACAGGGCAAAGGAGCATAAAGCACACACAAGCTGCATTCAGCAACAATATTCTTGTTTGTCTTATAAATACAAGGCAGATGCTAATTGAAAACACAAGGAAATTTGATCCTATTAAAAAGGCAGGAAGCTGCATTTTGTCAATTCATCATTAAATGCTTACTACAAGGCAGTGTTGCTGATGAAATAGTGCAAGAGCACACCCTCGTGGACAAAATGCTTACAGCACCTGGTATTCCCAGGCGGTCTCCCATCCAAGTACTAACCAGGCCCGACCCTGCTTAGCTTCCGAGATCAGACGAGATCGGGCGTACCCAGGCTGATATGGCCGTAAGCGAGAATCAATCTCTTGCTACAACATATATAGTCAAAGTGAGTCTGATAAAACAGACATTTAGTCAATTCATCATTAAATGCTTACTACAAGGCAGTGTTGCTGATGAAATAGTGCAAGAGCACACCCTCGTGGACAAAATGCTTACAGCACCTGGTATTCCCAGGCGGTGTCCCATCCAAGTACTAACCAGGCCCGACCCTGCTTAGCTTCCGAGATCAGACGAGATCGGGCGTACCCAGGCTGATATGGCAGTAAGCGAGAAACAATCTCTTGCTACAACATATATAGTCAAAGTGAGTCTGATAAAACAGACATTTAGTCAATTCATCATTAAATGCTTACTACAAGGCAGTGTTGCTGATGAAATAGTGCAAGAGCACACCCTCGTGGACAAAATGCTTACAGCACCTGGTATTCCCAGGCGGTCTCCCATCCAAGTACTAACCAGGCCCGACCCTGCTTAGCTTCCGAGATCAGACGAGATCGGGCGTACCCAGGCTGGTATGGCCGTAAGCGAGAAACAATCTCTTGCTACAACATATATAGTCAAAGTGAGTCTGATAAAACAGACATTTAGTCAATTCATCATTAAATGCTTACTACAAGGCAGTGTTGCTGATGAAATAGTGCAAGAGCACACCCTCGTGGACAAAATGCTTACAGCACCTGGTATTCCCAGGCGGTCTCCCATCCAAGTACTAACCAGGCCCGACCCTGCTTAGCTTCCGAGATCAGACGAGATCGGGCGTACCCAGGCTGGTATGGCCGTAAGCGAGATACAATCTCTTGCTACAACATATATAGTCA
>NC_138298.1:2915000-2917500 GCF_965601325.2 Salmo salar
TTGAACTTTGTGTCACTGAAAAAGTAGAAGAAATTACAAACACTGTTCCCATCACTTTTTAGCACAGGTAGTTGGATAAAATACAAACTTTATTTCCTTTCATCATTTGAACAGGGCAAAGGAGCATAAAGCACACACAAGCTGCATTCAGCAACAATATTCTTGTTTGTCTTATAAATACAAGGCAGATGCTAATTGAAAACACAAGGAAATTTGATCCTATTAAAAAGGCAGGAAGCTGCATTTTGTCAATTCATCATTAAATGCTTACTACAAGGCAGTGTTGCTGATGAAATAGTGCAAGAGCACACCCTCGTGGACAAAATGCTTACAGCACCTGGTATTCCCAGGCGGTCTCCCATCCAAGTACTAACCAGGCCCGACCCTGCTTAGCTTCCGAGATCAGACGAGATCAGGCGTACCCAGGCTGATATGGCCGTAAGCGAGAATCAATCTCTTGCTACAACATATATAGTCAAAGTGAGTCTGATAAAACAGACATTTAGTCAATTCATCATTAAATGCTTACTACAAGGCAGTGTTGCTGATGAAATAGTGCAAGAGCACACCCTCGTGGACAAAATGCTTACAGCACCTGGTATTCCCAGGCGGTGTCCCATCCAAGTACTAACCAGGCCCGACCCTGCTTAGCTTCCGAGATCAGACGAGATCGGGCGTACCCAGGCTGATATGGCAGTAAGCGAGAAACAATCTCTTGCTACAACATATATAGTCAAAGTGAGTCTGATAAAACAGACATTTAGTCAATTCATCATTAAATGCTTACTACAAGGCAGTGTTGCTGATGAAATAGTGCAAGAGCACACCCTCGTGGACAAAATGCTTACAGCACCTGGTATTCCCAGGCGGTCTCCCATCCAAGTACTAACCAGGCCCGACCCTGCTTAGCTTCCGAGATCAGACGAGATCGGGCGTACCCAGGCTGGTATGGACGTAAGCGAGAAACAATCTCTTGCTACAACATATACAGTCAAAGTGAGTCTGATAAAACAGACATTTAGTCAATTCATCATTAAATGCTTACTACAAGGCAGTGTTGCTGATGAAATAGTGCAAGAGCACACCCTCGTGGACAAAATGCTTACAGCACCTGGTATTCCCAGGCGGTCTCCCATCCAAGTACTAACCAGGCCCGACCCTGCTTAGCTTCCGAGATCAGACGAGATCGGGCGTACCCAGGCTGGTATGGCCGTAAGCGAGATACAATCTCTTGCTACAACATATATAGTCAAAGTGAGTGTGATAAACAGACATTGCATTTTCACCAATTAGATAAGCAGCTTGAACTTTGTGTCACTGAAAAAGTAGAAGAAATTACAAACACTGTTCCCATCACTTTTTAGCACAGGTAGTTGGATAAAATACAAACTTTATTTCCTTTCATCATTTGAACAGGGCAAAGGAGCATAAAGCACACACAAGCTGCATTCAGCAACAATATTCTTGTTTGTCTTATAAATACAAGGCAGATGCTAATTGAAAACACAAGGAAATTTGATCCTATTAAAAAGGCAGGAAGCTGCATTTTGTCAATTCATCATTAAATGCTTACTACAAGGCAGTGTTGCTGATGAAATAGTGCAAGAGCACACCCTCGTGGACAAAATGCTTACAGCACCTGGTATTCCCAGGCGGTCTCCCATCCAAGTACTAACCAGGCCCGACCCTGCTTAGCTTCCGAGATCAGACGAGATCGGGCGTACCCAGGCTGATATGGCCGTAAGCGAGAATCAATCTCTTGCTACAACATATATAGTCAAAGTGAGTCTGATAAAACAGACATTTAGTCAATTCATCATTAAATGCTTACTACAAGGCAGTGTTGCTGATGAAATAGTGCAAGAGCACACCCTCGTGGACAAAATGCTTACAGCACCTGGTATTCCCAGGCGGTGTCCCATCCAAGTACTAACCAGGCCCGACCCTGCTTAGCTTCCGAGATCAGACGAGATCGGGCGTACCCAGGCTGATATGGCAGTAAGCGAGAAACAATCTCTTGCTACAACATATATAGTCAAAGTGAGTCTGATAAAACAGACATTTAGTCAATTCATCATTAAATGCTTACTACAAGGCAGTGTTGCTGATGAAATAGTGCAAGAGCACACCCTCGTGGACAAAATGCTTACAGCACCTGGTATTCCCAGGCGGTCTCCCATCCAAGTACTAACCAGGCCCGACCCTGCTTAGCTTCCGAGATCAGACGAGATCGGGCGTACCCAGGCTGGTATGGCCGTAAGCAAGAAACAATCTCTTGCTACAACATATATAGTCAAAGTGAGTCTGATAAAACAGACATTTAGTCAATTCATCATTAAATGCTTACTACAAGGCAGTGTTGCTGATGAAATAGTGCAAGAGCACACCCTCGTGGACAAAATGCTTACAGCACCTGGTATTCCCAGGCGGTGTCCCATCCAAGTACTAACCAGGCCCGACCCTGCTTAGCTTCCGAGATCAGACGAGATCGGGCGTACCC
>NC_138298.1:2922500-2935000 GCF_965601325.2 Salmo salar
ACAACATATATAGTCAAAGTGAGTCTGATAAAACAGACATTTAGTCAATTCATCATTAAATGCTTAATACAAGGCAGTGTTGCTGATGAAATAGTGCAAGAGCACACCCTCGTGGACAAAATGCTTACAGCACCTGGTATTCCCAGGCGGTCTCCCATCCAAGTACTAACCAGGACCGACCCTGCTTAGCTTCCGAGATCAGACGAGATCGGGCGTACCCAGGCTGGTATGGCCGTAAGCGAGAAACAATCTCTTGCTACAACATATATAGTCAAAGTGAGTGTGATAAACAGACATTGCATTTTCACCAATTAGATAAGCAGCTTGAACTTTGTGTCACTGAAAAAGTAGAAGAAATTACAAACACTGTTCCCATCACTTTTTAGCACAGGTAGTTGGATAAAATACAAACTTTATTTCCTTTCATCATTTGAACAGGGCAAAGGAGCACAAAGCACACACAAGCTGCATTCAGCAACAATATTCTTGTTTGTCTTATAAATACAAGGCAGATGCTAATTGAAAACACAAGGAAATTTGATCCTATTAAAAAGGCAGGAAGCTGCATTTAGTCAATTCATCATTAAATGCTTACTACAAGGCAGTGTTGCTGATGAAATAGTGCAGGGGCACACCCTCGTGGACAAAATGCTTACAGCACCTGGTATTCCCAGGCGGTCTCCCATCCAAGTACTAACCAGGCCCGACCCTGCTTAGCTTCCGAGATCAGACGAGATCGGGCGTACCCAGGCTGGTATGGCCGTAAGCGAGAAACAATCTCTTGCTACAACATATATAGTCAAAGTGAGTCTGATAAAACAGACATTTAGTCAATTCATCATTAAATGCTTAATACAAGGCAGTGTTGCTGATGAAATAGTGCAAGAGCACACCCTCGTGGACAAAATGCTTACAGCACCTGGTATTCGCAGGCGGTCTCCCATCCAAGTACTAACCAGGCCCGACCCTGCTTAGCTTCCGAGATCAGACGAGATCGGGCGTACCCAGGCTGGTATGGCCGTAAGCGAGAAACAATCTCTTGCTACAACATATATAGTCAAAGTGAGTCTGATAAAACAGACATTTAGTCAATTCATCATTAAATGCTTAATACAAGGCAGTGTTGCTGATGAAATAGTGCAAGAGCACACCCTCGTGGACAAAATGCTTACAGCACCTGGTATTCCCAGGCGGTCTCCCATCCAAGTACTAACCAGGCCCGACCCTGCTTAGCTTCCGAGATCAGACGAGATCGGGCGTACCCAGGCTGGTATGGCCGTAAGCGAGAAACAATCTCTTGCTACAACATATATAGTCAAAGTGAGTGTGATAAACAGACATTGCATTTTCACCAATTAGATAAGCAGCTTGAACTTTGTGTCACTGAAAAAGTAGAAGAAATTACAAACACTGTTCCCATCACTTTTTAGCACAGGTAGTTGGATAAAATACAAACTTTATTTCCTTTCATCATTTGAACAGGGCAAAGGAGCACAAAGCACACACAAGCTGCATTCAGCAACAATATTCTTGTTTGTCTTATAAATACAAGGCAGATGCTAATTGAAAACACAAGGAAATTTGATCCTATTAAAAAGGCAGGAAGCTGCATTTAGTCAATTCATCATTAAATGCTTACTACAAGGCAGTGTTGCTGATGAAATAGTGCAGGGGCACACCCTCGTGGACAAAATGCTTACAGCACCTGGTATTCCCAGGCGGTCTCCCATCCAAGTACTAACCAGGCCCGACCCTGCTTAGCTTCCAAGATCAGACGAGATCGGGCGTACCCAGGCTGGTATGGCCGTAAGCGAGAAACAATCTCTTGCTACAACATATATAGTCAAAGTGAGTCTGATAAAACAGACATTTAGTCAATTCATCATTAAATGCTTAATACAAGGCAGTGTTGCTGATGAAATAGTGCAAGAGCACACCCTCGTGGACAAAATGCTTACAGCACCTGGTATTCCCAGGCGGTCTCCCATCCAAGTACTAACCAGGCCCGACCCTGCTTAGCTTCCGAGATCAGACGAGATCGGGCGTACCCAGGCTGGTATGGCCGTAAGCGAGAAACAATCTCTTGCTACAACATATATAGTCAAAGTGAGTCTGATAAAACAGACATTTAGTCAATTCATCATTAAATGCTTAATACAAGGCAGTGTTGCTGATGAAATAGTGCAAGAGCACACCCTCGTGGACAAAATGCTTACAGCACCTGGTATTCCCAGGCGGTCTCCCATCCAAGTACTAACCAGGACCGACCCTGCTTAGCTTCCGAGATCAGACGAGATCGGGCGTACCCAGGCTGGTATGGCCGTAAGCGAGAAACAATCTCTTGCTACAACATATATAGTCAAAGTGAGTGTGATAAACAGACATTGCATTTTCACCAATTAGATAAGCAGCTTGAACTTTGTGTCACTGAAAAAGTAGAAGAAATTACAAACACTGTTCCCATCACTTTTTAGCACAGGTAGTTGGATAAAATACAAACTTTATTTCCTTTCATCATTTGAACAGGGCAAAGGAGCACAAAGCACACACAAGCTGCATTCAGCAACAATATTCTTGTTTGTCTTATAAATACAAGGCAGATGCTAATTGAAAACACAAGGAAATTTGATCCTATTAAAAAGGCAGGAAGCTGCATTTAGTCAATTCATCATTAAATGCTTACTACAAGGCAGTGTTGCTGATGAAATAGTGCAGGGGCACACCCTCGTGGACAAAATGCTTACAGCACCTGGTATTCCCAGGCGGTCTCCCATCCAAGTACTAACCAGGCCCGACCCTGCTTAGCTTCCGAGATCAGACGAGATCGGGCGTACCCAGGATGGTATGGCCGTAAGCGAGAAACAATCTCTTGCTACAACATATATAGTCAAAGTGAGTCTGATAAAACAGACATTTAGTCAATTCATCATTAAATGCTTAATACAAGGCAGTGTTGCTGATGAAATAGTGCAAGAGCACACCCTCGTGGACAAAATGCTTACAGCACCTGGTATTCGCAGGCGGTCTCCCATCCAAGTACTAACCAGGCCCGACCCTGCTTAGCTTCCGAGATCAGACGAGATCGGGCGTACCCAGGCTGGTATGGCCGTAAGCGAGAAACAATCTCTTGCTACAACATATATAGTCAAAGTGAGTCTGATAAAACAGACATTTAGTCAATTCATCATTAAATGCTTAATACAAGGCAGTGTTGCTGATGAAATAGTGCAAGAGCACACCCTCGTGGACAAAATGCTTACAGCACCTGGTATTCCCAGGCGGTCTCCCATCCAAGTACTAACCAGGCCCGACCCTGCTTAGCTTCCGAGATCAGACGAGATCGGGCGTACCCAGGCTGGTATGGCCGTAAGCGAGAAACAATCTCTTGCTACAACATATATAGTCAAAGTGAGTGTGATAAACAGACATTGCATTTTCACCAATTAGATAAGCAGCTTGAACTTTGTGTCACTGAAAAAGTAGAAGAAATTACAAACACTGTTCCCATCACTTTTTAGCACAGGTAGTTGGATAAAATACAAACTTTATTTCCTTTCATCATTTGAACAGGGCAAAGGAGCACAAAGCACACACAAGCTGCATTCAGCAACAATATTCTTGTTTGTCTTATAAATACAAGGCAGATGCTAATTGAAAACACAAGGAAATTTGATCCTATTAAAAAGGCAGGAAGCTGCATTTAGTCAATTCATCATTAAATGCTTACTACAAGGCAGTGTTGCTGATGAAATAGTGCAGGGGCACACCCTCGTGGACAAAATGCTTACAGCACCTGGTATTCCCAGGCGGTCTCCCATCCAAGTACTAACCAGGCCCGACCCTGCTTAGCTTCCGAGATCAGACGAGATCGGGCGTACCCAGGCTGTTATGGCCGTAAGCGAGAAACAATCTCTTGCTACAACATATATAGTCAAAGTGAGTCTGATAAAACAGACATTTAGTCAATTCATCATTAAATGCTTAATACAAGGCAGTGTTGCTGATGAAATAGTGCAAGAGCACACCCTCGTGGACAAAATGCTTACAGCACCTGGTATTCCCAGGCGGTCTCCCATCCAAGTACTAACCAGGCCCGACCCTGCTTAGCTTCCGAGATCAGACGAGATCGGGCGTACCCAGGCTGGTATGGCCGTAAGCAAGAAACAATCTCTTGCTACAACATATATAGTCAAAGTGAATCTGATAAAACAGACATTTAGTCAATTCATCATTAAATGCTTAATATAAGGCAGTGTTGCTGATGAAATAGTGCAAGAGCACACCCTCGTGGACAAATTGCTTACAGCACCTGGTATTCCCAGGCGGTCTCCCATCCAAGTACTAACCAGGCCCGACCCTGCTTAGCTTCCGAGATCAGACGAGATCGGGCGTACCCAGGCTGGTATGGCCGTAAGCGAGAAACCATCTCTTGCTACAACATATATAGTCAAAGTGAGTGTGATAAACAGACATTGCATTTTCACCAATTAGATAAGCAGCTTGAACTTTGTGTCACTGAAAAAGTAGAAGAAATTACAAACACTGTTCCCATCACTTTTTAGCACAGGTAGTTGGATAAAATACAAACTTTATTTCCTTTCATCATTTGAACAGGGCAAAGGAGCACAAAGCACACACAAGCTGCATTCAGCAACAATATTCTTGTTTGTCTTATAAATACAAGGCAGATGCTAATTGAAAACACAAGGAAATTTGATCCTATTAAAAAGGCAGGAAGCTGCATTTAGTCAATTCATCATTAAATGCTTACTACAAGGCAGTGTTGCTGATGAAATAGTGCAGGGGCACACCCTCGTGGACAAAATGCTTACAGCACCTGGTATTCCCAGGCGGTCTCCCATCCAAGTACTAACCAGGCCCGACCCTGCTTAGCTTCCAAGATCAGACGAGATCGGGCGTACCCAGGCTGGTATGGCCGTAAGCGAGAAACAATCTCTTGCTACAACATATATAGTCAAAGTGAGTCTGATAAAACAGACATTTAGTCAATTCATCATTAAATGCTTAATACAAGGCAGTGTTGCTGATGAAATAGTGCAAGAGCACACCCTCGTGGACAAAATGCTTACAGCACCTGGTATTCCCAGGCGGTCTCCCATCCAAGTACTAACCAGGCCCGACCCTGCTTAGCTTCCGAGATCAGACGAGATCGGGCGTACCCAGGCTGGTATGGCCGTAAGCGAGAAACAATCTCTTGCTACAACATATATAGTCAAAGTGAGTCTGATAAAACAGACATTTAGTCAATTCATCATTAAATGCTTAATACAAGGCAGTGTTGCTGATGAAATAGTGCAAGAGCACACCCTCGTGGACAAAATGCTTACAGCACCTGGTATTCCCAGGCGGTCTCCCATCCAAGTACTAACCGGGACCGACCCTGCTTAGCTTCCGAGATCAGACGAGATCGGGCGTACCCAGGCTGGTATGGCCGTAAGCGAGAAACAATCTCTTGCTACAACATATATAGTCAAAGTGAGTGTGATAAACAGACATTGCATTTTCACCAATTAGATAAGCAGCTTGAACTTTGTGTCACTGAAAAAGTAGAAGAAATTACAAACACTGTTCCCATCACTTTTTAGCACAGGTAGTTGGATAAAATACAAACTTTATTTCCTTTCATCATTTGAACAGGGCAAAGGAGCACAAAGCACACACAAGCTGCATTCAGCAACAATATTCTTGTTTGTCTTATAAATACAAGGCAGATGCTAATTGAAAACACAAGGAAATTTGATCCTATTAAAAAGGCAGGAAGCTGCATTTAGTCAATTCATCATTAAATGCTTACTACAAGGCAGTGTTGCTGATGAAATAGTGCAGGGGCACACCCTCGTGGACAAAATGCTTACAGCACCTGGTATTCCCAGGCGGTCTCCCATCCAAGTACTAACCAGGCCCGACCCTGCTTAGCTTCCGAGATCAGACGAGATCGGGCGTACCCAGGCTGGTATGGCCGTAAGCGAGAAACAATCTCTTGCTACAACATATATAGTCAAAGTGAGTCTGATAAAACAGACATTTAGTCAATTCATCATTAAATGCTTAATACAAGGCAGTGTTGCTGATGAAATAGTGCAAGAGCACACCCTCGTGGACAAAATGCTTACAGCACCTGGTATTCCCAGGCGGTCTCCCATCCAAGTACTAACCAGGCCCGACCCTGCTTAGCTTCCGAGATCAGACGAGATCGGGCGTACCCAGGCTGGTATGGCCGTAAGCGAGAAACAATCTCTTGCTACAACATATATAGTCAAAGTGAGTGTGATAAACAGACATTGCATTTTCACCAATTAGATAAGCAGCTTGAACTTTGTGTCACTGAAAAAGTAGAAGAAATTACAAACACTGTTCCCATCACTTTTTAGCACAGGTAGTTGGATAAAATACAAACTTTATTTCCTTTCATCATTTGAACAGGGCAAAGGAGCACAAAGCACACACAAGCTGCATTCAGCAACAATATTCTTGTTTGTCTTATAAATACAAGGCAGATGCTAATTGAAAACACAAGGAAATTTGATCCTATTAAAAAGGCAGGAAGCTGCATTTAGTCAATTCATCATTAAATGCTTACTACAAGGCAGTGTTGCTGATGAAATAGTGCAGGGGCACACCCTCGTGGACAAAATGCTTACAGCACCTGGTATTCCCAGGCGGTCTCCCATCCAAGTACTAACCAGGCCCGACCCTGCTTAGCTTCCGAGATCAGACGAGATCGGGAGTACCCAGGCTGGTATGGCCGTAAGCGAGAAACAATCTCTTGCTACAACATATATAGTCAAAGTGAGTCTGATAAAACAGACATTTAGTCAATTCATCATTAAATGCTTAATACAAGGCAGTGTTGCTGATGAAATAGTGCAAGAGCACACCCTCGTGGACAAAATGCTTACAGCACCTGGTATTCCCAGGCGGTCTCCCATCCAAGTACTAACCAGGCCCGACCCTGCTTAGCTTCCGAGATCAGACGAGATCGGGCGTACCCAGGCTGGTATGGCCGTAAGCGAGAAACAATCTCTTGCTACAACATATATAGTCAAAGTGAGTGTGATAAACAGACATTGCATTTTCACCAATTAGATAAGCAGCTTGAACTTTGTGTCACTGAAAAAGTAGAAGAAATTACAAACACTGTTCCCATCACTTTTTAGCACAGGTAGTTGGATAAAATACAAACTGTATTTCCTTTCATCATTTGAACAGGGCAAAGGAGCACAAAGCACACACAAGCTGCATTCAGCAACAATATTCTTGTTTGTCTTATAAATACAAGGCAGATGCTAATTGAAAACACAAGGAAATTTGATCCTATTAAAAAGGCAGGAAGCTGCATTTAGTCAATTCATCATTAAATGCTTACTACAAGGCAGTGTTGCTGATGAAATAGTGCAGGGGCACACCCTCGTGGACAAAATGCTTACAGCACCTGGTATTCCCAGGCGGTCTCCCATCCAAGTACTAACCAGGCCCGACCCTGCTTAGCTTCCGAGATCAGACGAGATCGGGCGTACCCAGGCTGGTATGGCCGTAAGCGAGAAACAATCTCTTGCTACAACATATATAGTCAAAGTGAGTCTGATAAAACAGACATTTAGTCAATTCATCATTAAATGCTTAATACAAGGCAGTGTTGCTGATGAAATAGTGCAAGAGCACACCCTCGTGGACAAAATGCTTACAGCACCTGGTATTCCCAGGCGGTCTCCCATCCAAGTACTAACCAGGCCCGACCATGCTTAGCTTCCGAGATCAGACGAGATCGGGCGTACCCAGGCTGGTATGGCCGTAAGCGAGAAACAATCTCTTGCTACAACATATATAGTCAAAGTGAGTCTGATAAAACAGACATTTAGTCAATTCATCATTAAATGCTTAATACAAGGCAGTGTTGCTGATGAAATAGTGCAAGAGCACACCCTCGTGGACAAAATGCTTACAGCACCTGGTATTCCCAGGCGGTCTCCCATCCAAGTACTAACCAGGACCGACCCTGCTTAGCTTCCGAGATCAGACGAGATCGGGCGTACCCAGGCTGGTATGGCCGTAAGCGAGAAACAATCTCTTGCTACAACATATATAGTCAAAGTGAGTGTGATAAACAGACATTGCATTTTCACCAATTAGATAAGCAGCTTGAACTTTGTGTCACTGAAAAAGTAGAAGAAATTACAAACACTGTTCCCATCACTTTTTAGCACAGGTAGTTGGATAAAATACAAACTTTATTTCCTTTCATCATTTGAACAGGGCAAAGGAGCACAAAGCACACACAAGCTGCATTCAGCAACAATATTCTTGTTTGTCTTATAAATACAAGGCAGATGCTAATTGAAAACACAAGGAAATTTGATCCTATTAAAAAGGCAGGAAGCTGCATTTAGTCAATTCATCATTAAATGCTTACTACAAGGCAGTGTTGCTGATGAAATAGTGCAGGGGCACACCCTCGTGGACAAAATGCTTACAGCACCTGGTATTCCCAGGCGGTCTCCCATCCAAGTACTAACCAGGCCCGACCCTGCTTAGCTTCCGAGATCAGACGAGATCGGGCGTACCCAGGCTGGTATGGCCGTAAGCGAGAAACAATCTCTTGCTACAACATATATAGTCAAAGTGAGTCTGATAAAACAGACATTTAGTCAATTCATCATTAAATGCTTAATACAAGGCAGTGTTGCTGATGAAATAGTGTAAGAGCACACCCTCGTGGACAAGATGCTTACAGCACCTGGTATTCGCAGGCGGTCTCCCATCCAAGTACTAACCAGGCCCGACCCTGCTTAGCTTCCGAGATCAGACGAGATCGGGCGTACCCAGGCTGGTATGGCCGTAAGCGAGAAACAATCTCTTGCTACAACATATATAGTCAAAGTGAGTCTGATAAAACAGACATTTAGTCAATTCATCATTAAATGCTTAATACAAGGCAGTGTTGCTGATGAAATAGTGCAAGAGCACACCCTCGTGGACAAAATGCTTACAGCACCTGGTATTCCCAGGCGGTCTCCCATCCAAGTACTAACCAGGCCCGACCCTGCTTAGCTTCCGAGATCAGACGAGATCGGGCGTACCCAGGCTGGTATGGCCGTAAGCGAGAAACAATCTCTTGCTACAACATATATAGTCAAAGTGAGTGTGATAAACAGACATTGCATTTTCACCAATTAGATAAGCAGCTTGAACTTTGTGTCACTGAAAAAGTAGAAGAAATTACAAACACTGTTCCCATCACTTTTTAGCACAGGTAGTTGGATAAAATACAAACTTTATTTCCTTTCATCATTTGAACAGGGCAAAGGAGCACAAAGCACACACAAGCTGCATTCAGCAACAATATTCTTGTTTGTCTTATAAATACAAGGCAGATGCTAATTGAAAACACAAGGAAATTTGATCCTATTAAAAAGGCAGGAAGCTGCATTTAGTCAATTCATCATTAAATGCTTACTACAAGGCAGTGTTGCTGATGAAATAGTGCAGGGGCACACCCTCGTGGACAAAATGCTTACAGCACCTGGTATTCCCAGGCGGTCTCCCATCCAAGTACTAACCAGGCCCGACCCTGCTTAGCTTCCGAGATCAGACGAGATCGGGCGTACCCAGGCTGGTATGGCCGTAAGCGAGAAACAATCTCTTGCTACAACATATATAGTCAAAGTGAGTCTGATAAAACAGACATTTAGTCAATTCATCATTAAATGCTTAATACAAGGCAGTGTTGCTGATGAAATAGTGCAAGAGCACACCCTCGTGGACAAAATGCTTACAGCACCTGGTATTCCCAGGCGGTCTCCCATCCAAGTACTAACCAGGCCCGACCCTGCTTAGCTTCCGAGATCAGACGAGATCGGGCGTACCCAGGCTGGTATGGCCGTAAGCGAGAAACAATCTCTTGCTACAACATATATAGTCAAAGTGAGTGTGATAAACAGACATTGCATTTTCA
The DNA here is from genome assembly GCF_965601325.2 of Salmo salar. Taxonomy (NCBI): domain Eukaryota; kingdom Metazoa; phylum Chordata; class Actinopteri; order Salmoniformes; family Salmonidae; genus Salmo; species Salmo salar. The sequence continues at coordinate 2,932,474 of NC_138298.1, forward strand.
CCAATTAGATAAGCAGCTTGAACTTTGTGTCACTGAAAAAGTAGAAGAAATTACAAACACTGTTCCCATCACTTTTTAGCACAGGTAGTTGGATAAAATACAAACTTTATTTCCTTTCATCATTTGAATAGGGCAAAGGAGCACAAAGCACACACAAGCTGCATTCAGCAACAATATTCTTGTTTGTCTTATAAATACAAGGCAGATGCTAATTGAAAACACAAGGAAATTTGATCCTATTAAAAAGGCAGGAAGCTGCATTTAGTCAATTCATCATTAAATGCTTACTACAAGGCAGTGTTGCTGATGAAATAGTGCAGGGGCACACCCTCGTGGACAAAATGCTTACAGCACCTGGTATTCCCAGGCGGTCTCCCATCCAAGTACTAACCAGGCCCGACCCTGCTTAGCTTCCGAGATCAGACGAGATCGGGCGTACCCAGGCTGGTATGGCCGTTAGCGAGAAACAATCTCTTGCTACAACATATATAGTCAAAGTGAGTCTGATAAAACAGACATTTAGTCAATTCATCATTAAATGCTTAATACAAGGCAGTGTTGCTGATGAAATAGTGCAAGAGCACACCCTCGTGGACAAAATGCTTACAGCACCTGGTATTCCCAGGCGGTCTCCCATCCAAGTACTAACCAGGCCCGACCATGCTTAGCTTCCGAGATCAGACGAGATCGGGCGTACCCAGGCTGGTATGGCCGTAAGCGAGAAACAATCTCTTGCTACAACATATATAGTCAAAGTGAGTCTGATAAAACAGACATTTAGTCAATTCATCATTAAATGCTTAATACAAGGCAGTGTTGCTGATGAAATAGTGCAAGAGCACACCCTCGTGGACAAAATGCTTACAGCACCTGGTATTCCCAGGCGGTCTCCCATCCAAGTACTAACCAGGACCGACCCTGCTTAGCTTCCGAGATCAGACGAGATCGGGCGTACCCAGGCTGGTATGGCCGTAAGCGAGAAACAATCTCTTGCTACAACATATATAGTCAAAGTGAGTGTGATAAACAGACATTGCATTTTCACCAATTAGATAAGCAGCTTGAACTTTGTGTCACTGAAAAAGTAGAAGAAATTACAAACACTGTTCCCATCACTTTTTACCACAGGTAGTTGGATAAAATACAAACTTTATTTCCTTTCATCATTTGAACAGGGCAAAGGAGCACAAAGCACACACAAGCTGCATTCAGCAACAATATTCTTGTTTGTCTTATAAATACAAGGCAGATGCTAATTGAAAACACAAGGAAATTTGATCCTATTAAAAAGGCAGGAAGCTGCATTTAGTCAATTCATCATTAAATGCTTACTACAAGGCAGTGTTGCTGATGAAATAGTGCAGGGGCACACCCTCGTGGACAAAATGCTTACAGCACCTGGTATTCCCAGGCGGTCTCCCATCCAAGTACTAACCAGGCCCGACCCTGCTTAGCTTCCGAGATCAGACGAGATCGGGCGTACCCAGGCTGGTATGGCCGTAAGCGAGAAACAATCTCTTGCTACAACATATATAGTCAAAGTGAGTCTGATAAAACAGACATTTAGTCAATTCATCATTAAATGCTTAATACAAGGCAGTGTTGCTGATGAAATAGTGCAAGAGCACACCCTCGTGGACAAAATGCTTACAGCACCTGGTATTCCCAGGCGGTCTCCCATCCAAGTACTAACCAGGCCCGACCCTGCTTAGCTTCCGAGATCAGACGAGATCGGGCGTACCCAGGCTGGTATGGCCGTAAGCGAGAAACAATCTCTTGCTACAACATATATAGTCAAAGTGAGTCTGATAAAACAGACATTTAGTCAATTCATCATTAAATGCTTAATACAAGGCAGTGTTGCTGATGAAATAGTGCAAGAGCACACCCTCGTGGACAAAATGCTTACAGCACCTGGTATTCCCAGGCGGTCTCCCATCCAAGTACTAACCAGGCCCGACCCTGCTTAGCTTCCGAGATCAGACGAGATCGGGCGTACCCAGGCTGGTATGGCCGTAAGCGAGAAACAATCTCTTGCTACAACATATATAGTCAAAGTGAGTGTGATAAACAGACATTGCATTTTCACCAATTAGATAAGCAGCTTGAACTTTGTGTCACTGAAAAAGTAGAAGAAATTACAAACACTGTTCCCATCACTTTTTAGCACAGGTAGTTGGATAAAATACAAACTTTATTTCCTTTCATCATTTGAACAGGGCAAAGGAGCACAAAGCACACACAAGCTGCATTCAGCAACAATATTCTTGTTTGTCTTATAAATACAAGGCAGATGCTAATTGAAAACACAAGGAAATTTGATCCTATTAAAAAGGCAGGAAGCTGCATTTAGTCAATTCATCATTAAATGCTTACTACAAGGCAGTGTTGCTGATGAAATAGTGCAGGGGCACACCCTCGTGGACAAAATGCTTACAGCACCTGGTATTCCCAGGCGGTCTCCCATCCAAGTACTAACCAGGCCCGACCCTGCTTAGCTTCCGAGATCAGACGAGATCGGGCGTAC
>NC_138298.1:2940000-2962500 GCF_965601325.2 Salmo salar
GCTAATTGAAAACACAAGGAAATTTGATCCTATTAAAAAGGCAGGAAGCTGCATTTAGTCAATTCATCATTAAATGCTTACTACAAGGCAGTGTTGCTGATGAAATAGTGCAGGGGCACACCCTCGTGGACAAAATGCTTACAGCACCTGGTATTCCCAGGCGGTCTCCCATCCAAGTACTAACCAGGCCCGACCCTGCTTAGCTTCCAAGATCAGACGAGATCGGGCGTACCCAGGCTGGTATGGCCGTAAGCGAGAAACAATCTCTTGCTACAACATATATAGTCAAAGTGAATCTGATAAAACAGACATTTAGTCAATTCATCATTAAATGCTTAATACAAGGCAGTGTTGCTGATGAAATAGTGCAAGAGCACACCCTCGTGGACAAAATGCTTACAGCACCTGGTATTCCCAGGCGGTCTCCCATCCAAGTACTAACCAGGCCCGACCCTGCTTAGCTTCCGAGATCAGACGAGATCGGGCGTACCCAGGCTGGTATGGCCGTAAGCGAGAAACAATCTCTTGCTACAACATATATAGTCAAAGTGAATCTGATAAAACAGACATTTAGTCAATTCATCATTAAATGCTTAATACAAGGCAGTGTTGCTGATGAAATAGTGCAAGAGCACACCCTCGTGGACAAAATGCTTACAGCACCTGGTATTCCCAGGCGGTCTCCCATCCAAGTACTAACCAGGCCCGACCCTGCTTAGCTTCCGAGATCAGACGAGATCGGGCGTACCCAGGCTGGTATGGCCGTAAGCGAGAAACAATCTCTTGCTACAACATATATAGTCAAAGTGAGTCTGATAAAACAGACATTTAGTCAATTCATCATTAAATGCTTAATACAAGGCAGTGTTGCTGATGAAATAGTGCAAGAGCACACCCTCGTGGACAAAATGCTTACAGCACCTGGTATTCCCAGGCGGTCTCCCATCCAAGTACTAACCAGGCCCGACCCTGCTTAGCTTCCGAGATCAGACGAGATCGGGGGTACTCAGGCTGGTATGGCCGTAAGCGAGAAACAATCTCTTGCTACAACATATATAGTCAAAGTGTGTGTGATAAACAGACATTGCATTTTCACCAATTAGATAAGCAGCTTGAACTTTGTGTCACTGAAAAAGTAGAAGAAATTACAAACACTGTTCCCATCACTTTTTAGCACAGGTAGTTGGATAAAATACAAACTTTATTTCCTTTCATCATTTGAACAGGGCAAAGGAGCACAAAGCACACACAAGCTGCATTCAGCAACAATATTCTTGTTTGTCTTATAAATACAAGGCAGATGCTAATTGAAAACACAAGGAAATTTGATCCTATTAAAAAGGCAGGAAGCTGCATTTAGTCAATTCATCATTAAATGCTTACTACAAGGCAGTGTTGCTGATGAAATAGTGCAGGGGCACACCCTCGTGGACAAAATGCTTACAGCACCTGGTATTCCCAGGCGGTCTCCCATCCAAGTACTAACCAGGCCCGACCCTGCTTAGCTTCCGAGATCAGACGAGATCGGGCGTACCCAGGCTGGTATGGCCGTAAGCGAGAAACAATCTCTTGCTACAACATATATAGTCAAAGTGAGTCTGATAAAACAGACATTTAGTCAATTCATCATTAAATGCTTAATACAAGGCAGTGTTGCTGATGAAATAGTGCAAGAGCACACCCTCGTGGACAAAATGCTTACAGCACCTGGTATTCCCAGGCGGTCTCCCATCCAAGTACTAACCAGGCCCGACCCTGCTTAGCTTCCGAGATCAGACGAGATCGGGCGTACCCAGGCTGGTATGGCCGTAAGCGAGAAACAATCTCTTGCTACAACATATATAGTCAAAGTGAGTGTGATAAACAGACATTGCATTTTCACCAATTAGATAAGCAGCTTGAACTTTGTGTCACTGAAAAAGTAGAAGAAATTACAAACACTGTTCCCATCACTTTTTAGCACAGGTAGTTGGATAAAATACAAACTTTATTTCCTTTCATCATTTGAACAGGGCAAAGGAGCACAAAGCACACACAAGCTGCATTCAGCAACAATATTCTTGTTTGTCTTATAAATACAAGGCAGATGCTAATTGAAAACACAAGGAAATTTGACCTATTAAAAAGGCAGGAAGCTGCATTTAGTCAATTCATCATTAAATGCTTACTACAAGGCAGTGTTGCTGATGAAATAGTGCAGGGGCACACCCTCGTGGACAAAATGCTTACAGCACCTGGTATTCCCAGGCGGTCTCCCATCCAAGTACTAACCAGGCCCGACCCTGCTTAGCTTCCAAGATCAGACGAGATCGGGTGTACCCAGGCTGGTATGGCCGTAAGCGAGAAACAATCTCTTGCTACAACATATATAGTCAAAGTGAATCTGATAAAACAGACATTTAGTCAATTCATCATTAAATGCTTAATACAAGGCAGTGTTGCTGATGAAATAGTGCAAGAGCACACCCTCGTGGACAAAATGCTTACAGCACCTGGTATTCCCAGGCGGTCTCCCATCCAAGTACTAACCAGGCCCGACCCTGCTTAGCTTCCGAGATCAGACGAGATCGGGCGTACCCAGGCTGGTATGGCCGTAAGCGAGAAACCATCTCTTGCTACAACATATATAGTCAAAGTGAATCTGATAAAACAGACATTTAGTCAATTCATCATTAAATGCTTAATACAAGGCAGTGTTGCTGATGAAATAGTGCAAGAGCACACCCTCGTGGACAAAATGCTTACAGCACCTGGTATTCCCAGGCGGTCTCCCATCCAAGTACTAACCAGGCCCGACCCTGCTTAGCTTCCGAGATCAGACGAGATCGGGCGTACCCAGGCTGGTATGGCCGTAAGCGAGAAACAATCTCTTGCTACAACATATATAGTCAAAGTGAGTCTGATAAAACAGACATTTAGTCAATTCATCATTAAATGCTTAATACAAGGCAGTGTTGCTGATGAAATAGTGCAAGAGCACACCCTCGTGGACAAAATGCTTACAGCACCTGGTATTCCCAGGCGGTCTCCCATCCAAGTACTAACCAGGCCCGACCCTGCTTAGCTTCCGAGATCAGACGAGATCGGGGGTACTCAGGCTGGTATGGCCGTAAGCGAGAAACAATCTCTTGCTACAACATATATAGTCAAAGTGAGTGTGATAAACAGACATTGCATTTTCACCAATTAGATAAGCAGCTTGAACTTTGTGTCACTGAAAAAGTAGAAGAAATTACAAACACTGTTCCCATCACTTTTTAGCACAGGTAGTTGGATAAAATACAAACTTTATTTCCTTTCATCATTTGAACAGGGCAAAGGAGCACAAAGCACACACAAGCTGCATTCAGCAACAATATTCTTGTTTGTCTTATAAATACAAGGCAGATGCTAATTGAAAACACAAGGAAATTTGATCCTATTAAAAAGGCAGGAAGCTGCATTTAGTCAATTCATCATTAAATGCTTACTACAAGGCATTGTTGCTGATGAAATAGTGCAGGGGCACACCCTCGTGGACAAAATGCTTACAGCACCTGGTATTCCCAGGCGGTCTCCCATCCAAGTACTAACCAGGCCCGACCCTGCTTAGCTTCCAAGATCAGACGAGATCGGGCGTACCCAGGCTGGTATGGCCGTAAGCGAGAAACAATCTCTTGCTACAACATATATAGTCAAAGTGAATCTGATAAAACAGACATTTAGTCAATTCATCATTAAATGCTTAATACAAGGCAGTGTTGCTGATGAAATAGTGCAAGAGCACACCCTCGTGGACAAAATGCTTACAGCACCTGGTATTCCCAGGCGGTCTCCCATCCAAGTACTAACCAGGCCCGACCCTGCTTAGCTTCCGAGATCAGACGAGATCGGGCGTACCCAGGCTGGTATGGCCGTAAGCGAGAAACAATCTCTTGCTACAACATATATAGTCAAAGTGAGTCTGATAAAACAGACATTTAGTCAATTCATCATTAAATGCTTAATACAAGGCAGTGTTGCTGATGAAATAGTGCAAGAGCACACCCTCGTGGACAAAATGCTTACAGCACCTGGTATTCCCAGGCGGTCTCCCATCCAAGTACTAACCAGGCCCGACCCTGCTTAGCTTCCGAGATCAGACGAGATCGGGGGTACTCAGGCTGGTATGGCCGTAAGCGAGAAACAATCTCTTGCTACAACATATATAGTCAAAGTGAGTGTGATAAACAGACATTGCATTTTCACCAATTAGATAAGCAGCTTGAACTTTGTGTCACTGAAAAAGTAGAAGAAATTACAAACACTGTTCCCATCACTTTTTAGCACAGGTAGTTGGATAAAATACAAACTTTATTTCCTTTCATCATTTGAACAGGGCAAAGGAGCACAAAGCACACACAAGCTGCATTCAGCAACAATATTCTTGTTTGTCTTATAAATACAAGGCAGATGCTAATTGAAAACACAAGGAAATTTGATCCTATTAAAAAGGCAGGAAGCTGCATTTAGTCAATTCATCATTAAATGCTTACTACAAGGCATTGTTGCTGATGAAATAGTGCAGGGGCACACCCTCGTGGACAAAATGCTTACAGCACCTGGTATTCCCAGGCGGTCTCCCATCCAAGTACTAACCAGGCCCGACCCTGCTTAGCTTCCAAGATCAGACGAGATCGGGCGTACCCAGGCTGGTATGGCCGTAAGCGAGAAACAATCTCTTGCTACAACATATATAGTCAAAGTGAATCTGATAAAACAGACATTTAGTCAATTCATCATTAAATGCTTAATACAAGGCAGTGTTGCTGATGAAATAGTGCAAGAGCACACCCTCGTGGACAAAATGCTTACAGCACCTGGTATTCCCAGGCGGTCTCCCATCCAAGTACTAACCAGGCCCGACCCTGCTTAGCTTCCGAGATCAGACGAGATCGGGCGTACCCAGGCTGGTATGGCCGTAAGCGAGAAACAATCTCTTGCTACAACATATATAGTCAAAGTGAGTCTGATAAAACAGACATTTAGTCAATTCATCATTAAATGCTTAATACAAGGCAGTGTTGCTGATGAAATAGTGCAAGAGCACACCCTCGTGGACAAAATGCTTACAGCACCTGGTATTCCCAGGCGGTCTCCCATCCAAGTACTAACCAGGCCCGACCCTGCTTAGCTTCCAAGATCAGACGAGATCGGGCGTACCCAGGCTGGTATGGCCGTAAGCGAGAAACAATCTCTTGCTACAACATATATAGTCAAAGTGAATCTGATAAAACAGACATTTAGTCAATTCATCATTAAATGCTTAATACAAGGCAGTGTTGCTGATGAAATAGTGCAAGAGCACACCCTCGTGGACAAAATGCTTACAGCACCTGGTATTCCCAGGCGGTCTCCCATCCAAGTACTAACCAGGCCCGACCCTGCTTAGCTTCCGAGATCAGACGAGATCGGGCGTACCCAGGCTGGTATGGCCGTAAGCGAGAAACAATCTCTTGCTACAACATATATAGTCAAAGTGAGTCTGATAAAACAGACATTTAGTCAATTCATCATTAAATGCTTAATACAAGGCAGTGTTGCTGATGAAATAGTGCAAGAGCACACCCTCGTGGACAAAATGCTTACAGCACCTGGTATTCCCAGGCGGTCTCCCATCCAAGTACTAACCAGGCCCGACCCTGCTTAGCTTCCGAGATCAGACGAGATCGGGGGTACTCAGGCTGGTATGGCCGTAAGCGAGAAACAATCTCTTGCTACAACATATATAGTCAAAGTGAGTGTGATAAACAGACATTGCATTTTCACCAATTAGATAAGCAGCTTGAACTTTGTGTCACTGAAAAAGTAGAAGAAATTACAAACACTGTTCCCATCACTTTTTAGCACAGGTAGTTGGATAAAATACAAACTTTATTTCCTTTCATCATTTGAACAGGGCAAAGGAGCACAAAGCACACACAAGCTGCATTCAGCAACAATATTCTTGTTTGTCTTATAAATACAAGGCAGATGCTAATTGAAAACACAAGGAAATTTGATCCTATTAAAAAGGCAGGAAGCTGCATTTAGTCAATTCATCATTAAATGCTTACTACAAGGCAGTGTTGCTGATGAAATAGTGCAGGGGCACACCCTCGTGGACAAAATGCTTACAGCACCTGGTATTCCCAGGCGGTCTCCCATCCAAGTACTAACCAGGCCCGACCCTGCTTAGCTTCCGAGATCAGACGAGATCGGGCGTACCCAGGCTGGTATGGCCGTAAGCGAGAAACAATCTCTTGCTACAACATATATAGTCAAAGTGAGTCTGATAAAACAGACATTTAGTCAATTCATCATTAAATGCTTAATACAAGGCAGTGTTGCTGATGAAATAGTGCAAGAGCACACCCTCGTGGACAAAATGCTTACAGCACCTGGTATTCCCAGGCGGTCTCCCATCCAAGTACTAACCAGGCCCGACCCTGCTTAGCTTCCGAGATCAGACGAGATCGGGCGTACCCAGGCTGGTATGGCCGTAAGCGAGAAACAATCTCTTGCTACAACATATATAGTCAAAGTGAGTGTGATAAACAGACATTGCATTTTCACCAATTAGATAAGCAGCTTGAACTTTGTGTCACTGAAAAAGTAGAAGAAATTACAAACACTGTTCCCATCACTTTTTAGCACAGGTAGTTGGATAAAATACAAACTTTATTTCCTTTCATCATTTGAACAGGGCAAAGGAGCACAAAGCACACACAAGCTGCATTCAGCAACAATATTCTTGTTTGTCTTATAAATACAAGGCAGATGCTAATTGAAAACACAAGGAAATTTGACCTATTAAAAAGGCAGGAAGCTGCATTTAGTCAATTCATCATTAAATGCTTACTACAAGGCAGTGTTGCTGATGAAATAGTGCAGGGGCACACCCTCGTGGACAAAATGCTTACAGCACCTGGTATTCCCAGGCGGTCTCCCATCCAAGTACTAACCAGGCCCGACCCTGCTTAGCTTCCAAGATCAGACGAGATCGGGCGTACCCAGGCTGGTATGGCCGTAAGCGAGAAACAATCTCTTGCTACAACATATATAGTCAAAGTGAATCTGATAAAACAGACATTTAGTCAATTCATCATTAAATGCTTAATACAAGGCAGTGTTGCTGATGAAATAGTGCAAGAGCACACCCTCGTGGACAAAATGCTTACAGCACCTGGTATTCCCAGGCGGTCTCCCATCCAAGTACTAACCAGGCCCGACCCTGCTTAGCTTCCGAGATCAGACGAGATCGGGCGTACCCAGGCTGGTATGGCCGTAAGCGAGAAACAATCTCTTGCTACAACATATATAGTCAAAGTGAATCTGATAAAACAGACATTTAGTCAATTCATCATTAAATGCTTAATACAAGGCAGTGTTGCTGATGAAATAGTGCAAGAGCACACCCTCGTGGACAAAATGCTTACAGCACCTGGTATTCCCAGGCGGTCTCCCATCCAAGTACTAACCAGGCCCGACCGTGCTTAGCTTCCGAGATCAGACGAGATCGGGCGTACCCAGGCTGGTATGGCCGTAAGCGAGAAACAATCTCTTGCTACAACATATATAGTCAAAGTGAGTCTGATAAAACAGACATTTAGTCAATTCATCATTAAATGCTTAATACAAGGCAGTGTTGCTGATGAAATAGTGCAAGAGCACACCCTCGTGGACAAAATGCTTACAGCACCTGGTATTCCCAGGCGGTCTCCCATCCAAGTACTAACCAGGCCCGACCCTGCTTAGCTTCCGAGATCAGACGAGATCGGGGGTACTCAGGCTGGTATGGCCGTAAGCGAGAAACAATCTCTTGCTACAACATATATAGTCAAAGTGAGTGTGATAAACAGACATTGCATTTTCACCAATTAGATAAGCAGCTTGAACTTTGTGTCACTGAAAAAGTAGAAGAAATTACAAACACTGTTCCCATCACTTTTTAGCACAGGTAGTTGGATAAAATACAAACTTTATTTCCTTTCATCATTTGAACAGGGCAAAGGAGCACAAAGCACACACAAGCTGCATTCAGCAACAATATTCTTGTTTGTCTTATAAATACAAGGCAGATGCTAATTGAAAACACAAGGAAATTTGATCCTATTAAAAAGGCAGGAAGCTGCATTTAGTCAATTCATCATTAAATGCTTACTACAAGGCATTGTTGCTGATGAAATAGTGCAGGGGCACACCCTCGTGGACAAAATGCTTACAGCACCTGGTATTCCCAGGCGGTCTCCCATCCAAGTACTAACCAGGCCCGACCCTGCTTAGCTTCCAAGATCAGACGAGATCGGGCGTACCCAGGCTGGTATGGCCGTAAGCGAGAAACAATCTCTTGCTACAACATATATAGTCAAAGTGAATCTGATAAAACAGACATTTAGTCAATTCATCATTAAATGCTTAATACAAGGCAGTGTTGCTGATGAAATAGTGCAAGAGCACACCCTCGTGGACAAAATGCTTACAGCACCTGGTATTCCCAGGCGGTCTCCCATCCAAGTACTAACCAGGCCCGACCCTGCTTAGCTTCCGAGATCAGACGAGATCGGGCGTACCCAGGCTGGTATGGCCGTAAGCGAGAAACAATCTCTTGCTACAACATATATAGTCAAAGTGAGTGTGATAAACAGACATTGCATTTTCACCAATTAGATAAGCAGCTTGAACTTTGTGTCACTGAAAAAGTAGAAGAAATTACAAACACTGTTCCCATCACTTTTTAGCACAGGTAGTTCGATAAAATACAAACTTTATTTCCTTTCATCATTTGAACAGGGCAAAGGAGCACAAAGCACACACAAGCTGCATTCAGCAACAATATTCTTGTTTGTCTTATAAATACAAGGCAGATGCTAATTGAAAACACAAGGAAATTTGATCCTATTAAAAAGGCAGGAAGCTGCATTTAGTCAATTCATCATTAAATGCTTACTACAAGGCATTGTTGCTGATGAAATAGTGCAGGGGCACACCCTCGTGGACAAAATGCTTACAGCACCTGGTATTCCCAGGCGGTCTCCCATCCAAGTACTAACCAGGCCCGACCCTGCTTAGCTTCCGAGATCAGACGAGATCGGGCGTACCCAGGCTGGTATGGCCGTAAGCGAGAAACAATCTCTTGCTACAACATATATAGTCAAAGTGAGTGTGATAAACAGACATTGCATTTTCACCAATTAGATAAGCAGCTTGAACTTTGTGTCACTGAAAAAGTAGAAGAAATTACAAACACTGTTCCCATCACTTTTTAGCACAGGTAGTTGGATAAAATACAAACTTTATTTCCTTTCATCATTTGAACAGGGCAAAGGAGCACAAAGCACACACAAGCTGCATTCAGCAACAATATTCTTGTTTGTCTTATAAATACAAGGCAGATGCTAATTGAAAACACAAGGAAATTTGACCTATTAAAAAGGCAGGAAGCTGCATTTAGTCAATTCATCATTAAATGCTTACTACAAGGCAGTGTTGCTGATGAAATAGTGCAGGGGCACACCCTCGTGGACAAAATGCTTACAGCACCTGGTATTCCCAGGCGGTCTCCCATCCAAGTACTAACCAGGCCCGACCCTGCTTAGCTTCCAAGATCAGACGAGATCGGGCGTACCCAGGCTGGTATGGCCGTAAGCGAGAAACAATCTCTTGCTACAACATATATAGTCAAAGTGAATCTGATAAAACAGACATTTAGTCAATTCATCATTAAATGCTTAATACAAGGCAGTGTTGCTGATGAAATAGTGCAAGAGCACACCCTCGTGGACAAAATGCTTACAGCACCTGGTATTCCCAGGCGGTCTCCCATCCAAGTACTAACCAGGCCCGACCCTGCTTAGCTTCCGAGATCAGACGAGATCGGGCGTACCCAGGCTGGTATGGCCGTAAGCGAGAAACAATCTCTTGCTACAACATATATAGTCAAAGTGAATCTGATAAAACAGACATTTAGTCAATTCATCATTAAATGCTTAATACAAGGCAGTGTTGCTGATGAAATAGTGCAAGAGCACACCCTCGTGGACAAAATGCTTACAGCACCTGGTATTCCCAGGCGGTCTCCCATCCAAGTACTAACCAGGCCCGACCCTGCTTAGCTTCCGAGATCAGACGAGATCGGGCGTACCCAGGCTGGTATGGCCGTAAGCGAGAAACAATCTCTTGCTACAACATATATAGTCAAAGTGAGTCTGATAAAACAGACATTTAGTCAATTCATCATTAAATGCTTAATACAAGGCAGTGTTGCTGATGAAATAGTGCAAGAGCACACCCTCGTGGACAAAATGCTTACAGCACCTGGTATTCCCAGGCGGTCTCCCATCCAAGTACTAACCAGGCCCGACCCTGCTTAGCTTCCGAGATCAGACGAGATCGGGGGTACTCAGGCTGGTATGGCCGTAAGCGAGAAACAATCTCTTGCTACAACATATATAGTCAAAGTGAGTGTGATAAACAGACATTGCATTTTCACCAATTAGATAAGCAGCTTGAACTTTGTGTCACTGAAAAAGTAGAAGAAATTACAAACACTGTTCCCATCACTTTTTAGCACAGGTAGTTGGATAAAATACAAACTTTATTTCCTTTCATCATTTGAACAGGGCAAAGGAGCACAAAGCACACACAAGCTGCATTCAGCAACAATATTCTTGTTTGTCTTATAAATACAAGGCAGATGCTAATTGAAAACACAAGGAAATTTGATCCTATTAAAAAGGCAGGAAGCTGCATTTAGTCAATTCATCATTAAATGCTTACTACAAGGCATTGTTGCTGATGAAATAGTGCAGGGGCACACCCTCGTGGACAAAATGCTTACAGCACCTGGTATTCCCAGGCGGTCTCCCATCCAAGTACTAACCAGGCCCGACCCTGCTTAGCTTCCAAGATCAGACGAGATCGGGCGTACCCAGGCTGGTATGGCCGTAAGCGAGAAACAATCTCTTGCTACAACATATATAGTCAAAGTGAATCTGATAAAACAGACATTTAGTCAATTCATCATTAAATGCTTAATACAAGGCAGTGTTGCTGATGAAATAGTGCAAGAGCACACCCTCGTGGACAAAATGCTTACAGCACCTGGTATTCCCAGGCGGTCTCCCATCCAAGTACTAACCAGGCCCGACCCTGCTTAGCTTCCGAGATCAGACGAGATCGGGCGTACCCAGGCTGGTATGGCCGTAAGCGAGAAACAATCTCTTGCTACAACATATATAGTCAAAGTGAGTGTGATAAACAGACATTGCATTTTCACCAATTAGATAAGCAGCTTGAACTTTGTGTCACTGAAAAAGTAGAAGAAATTACAAACACTGTTCCCATCACTTTTTAGCACAGGTAGTTGGATAAAATACAAACTTTATTTCCTTTCATCATTTGAACAGGGCAAAGGAGCACAAAGCACACACAAGCTGCATTCAGCAACAATATTCTTGTTTGTCTTATAAATACAAGGCAGATGCTAATTGAAAACACAAGGAAATTTGATCCTATTAAAAAGGCAGGAAGCTGCATTTAGTCAATTCATCATTAAATGCTTACTACAAGGCAGTGTTGCTGATGAAATAGTGCAGGGGCACACCCTCGTGGACAAAATGCTTACAGCACCTGGTATTCCCAGGCGGTCTCCCATCCAAGTACTAACCAGGCCCGACCCTGCTTAGCTTCCGAGATCAGACGAGATCGGGCGTACCCAGGCTGGTATGGCCGTAAGCGAGAAACAATCTCTTGCTACAACATATATAGTCAAAGTGAGTGTGATAAACAGACATTGCATTTTCACCAATTAGATAAGCAGCTTGAACTTTGTGTCACTGAAAAAGTAGAAGAAATTACAAACACTGTTCCCATCACTTTTTAGCACAGGTAGTTGGATAAAATACAAACTTTATTTCCTTTCATCATTTGAACAGGGCAAAGGAGCACAAAGCACACACAAGCTGCATTCAGCAACAATATTCTTGTTTGTCTTATAAATACAAGGCAGATGCTAATTGAAAACACAAGGAAATTTGATCCTATTAAAAAGGCAGGAAGCTGCATTTAGTCAATTCATCATTAAATGCTTACTACAAGGCAGTGTTGCTGATGAAATAGTGCAGGGGCACACCCTCGTGGACAAAATGCTTACAGCACCTGGTATTCCCAGGCGGTCTCCCATCCAAGTACTAACCAGGCCCGACCCTGCTTAGCTTCCGAGATCAGACGAGATCGGGCGTACCCAGGCTGGTATGGCCGTAAGCGAGAAACAATCTCTTGCTACAACATATATAGTCAAAGTGAATCTGATAAAACAGACATTTAGTCAATTCATCATTAAATGCTTAATACAAGGCAGTGTTGCTGATGAAATAGTGCAAGAGCACACCCTCGTGGACAAAATGCTTACAGCACCTGGTATTCCCAGGCGGTCTCCCATCCAAGTACTAACCAGGCCCGACCCTGCTTAGCTTCCGAGATCAGACGAGATCGGGCGTACCCAGGCTGGTATGGCCGTAAGCGAGAAACAATCTCTTGCTACAACATATATAGTCAAAGTGAGTGTGATAAACAGACATTGCATTTTCACCAATTAGATAAGCAGCTTGAACTTTGTGTCACTGAAAAAGTAGAAGAAATTACAAACACTGTTCCCATCACTTTTTAGCACAGGTAGTTGGATAAAATACAAACTTTATTTCCTTTCATCATTTGAACAGGGCAAAGGAGCACAAAGCACACACAAGCTGCATTCAGCAACAATATTCTTGTTTGTCTTATAAATACAAGGCAGATGCTAATTGAAAACACAAGGAAATTTGATCCTATTAAAAAGGCAGGAAGCTGCATTTAGTCAATTCATCATTAAATGCTTACTACAAGGCAGTGTTGCTGATGAAATAGTGCAGGGGCACACCCTCGTGGACAAAATGCTTACAGCACCTGGTATTCCCAGGCGGTCTCCCATCCAAGTACTAACCAGGCCCGACCCTGCTTAGCTTCCGAGATCAGACGAGATCGGGCGTACCCAGGCTGGTATGGCCGTAAGCGAGAAACAATCTCTTGCTACAACATATATAGTCAAAGTGAATCTGATAAAACAGACATTTAGTCAATTCATCATTAAATGCTTAATACAAGGCAGTGTTGCTGATGAAATAGTGCAAGAGCACACCCTCGTGGACAAAATGCTTACAGCACCTGGTATTCCCAGGCGGTCTCCCATCCAAGTACTAACCAGGCCCGACCCTGCTTAGCTTCCGAGATCAGACGAGATCGGGCGTACCCAGGCTGGTATGGCCGTAAGCGAGAAACAATCTCTTGCTACAACATATATAGTCAAAGTGAGTGTGATAAACAGACATTGCATTTTCACCAATTAGATAAGCAGCTTGAACTTTGTGTCACTGAAAAAGTAGAAGAAATTACAAACACTGTTCCCATCACTTTTTAGCACAGGTAGTTGGATAAAATACAAACTTTATTTCCTTTCATCATTTGAACAGGGCAAAGGAGCACAAAGCACACACAAGCTGCATTCAGCAACAATATTCTTGTTTGTCTTATAAATACAAGGCAGATGCTAATTGAAAACACAAGGAAATTTGATCCTATTAAAAAGGCAGGAAGCTGCATTTAGTCAATTCATCATTAAATGCTTACTACAAGGCAGTGTTGCTGATGAAATAGTGCAGGGGCACACCCTCGTGGACAAAATGCTTACAGCACCTGGTATTCCCAGGCGGTCTCCCATCCAAGTACTAACCAGGCCCGACCCTGCTTAGCTTCCGAGATCAGACGAGATCGGGCGTACCCAGGCTGGTATGGCCGTAAGCGAGAAACAATCTCTTGCTACAACATATATAGTCAAAGTGAGTCTGATAAAACAGACATTTAGTCAATTCATCATTAAATGCTTAATACAAGGCAGTGTTGCTGATGAAATAGTGCAAGAGCACACCCTCGTGGACAAAATGCTTACAGCACCTGGCATTCCCAGGCGGTCTCCCATCCAAGTACTAACCAGGCCCGACCCTGCTTAGCTTCCGAGATCAGACGAGATCGGGCGTACCCAGGCTGGTATGGCCGTAAGCGAGAAAAAATCTCTTGCTACAACATATATAGTCAAAGTGAGTGTGATAAACAGACATTGCATTTTCACCAATTAGATAAGCAGCTTGAACTTTGTGTCACTGAAAAAGTAGAAGAAATTACAAACACTGTTCCCATCACTTTTTAGCACAGGTAGTTGGATAAAATACAAACTTTATTTCCTTTCATCATTTGAACAGGGCAAAGGAGCACAAAGCACACACAAGCTGCATTCAGCAACAATATTCTTGTTTGTCTTATAAATACAAGGCAGATGCTAATTGAAAACACAAGGAAATTTGATCCTATTAAAAAGGCAGGAAGCTGCATTTAGTCAATTCATCATTAAATGCTTACTACAAGGCAGTGTTGCTGATGAAATAGTGCAGGGGCACACCCTCGTGGACAAAATGCTTACAGCACCTGGTATTCCCAGGCGGTCTCCCATCCAAGTACTAACCAGGCCCGACCCTGCTTAGCTTCCGAGATCAGACGAGATCGGGCGTACCCAGGCTGGTATGGCCGTAAGCGAGAAACAATCTCTTGCTACAACATATATAGTCAAAGTGAATCTGATAAAACAGACATTTAGTCAATTCATCATTAAATGCTTAATACAAGGCAGTGTTGCTGATGAAATAGTGCAAGAGCACACCCTCGTGGACAAAATGCTTACAGCACCTGGTATTCCCAGGCGGTCTCCCATCCAAGTACTAACCAGGCCCGACCCTGCTTAGCTTCCGAGATCAGACGAGATCGGGCGTACCCAGGCTGGTATGGCCGTAAGCGAGAAACAATCTCTTGCTACAACATATATAGTCAAAGTGAGTGTGATAAACAGACATTGCATTTTCACCAATTAGATAAGCAGCTTGAACTTTGTGTCACTGAAAAAGTAGAAGAAATTACAAACACTGTTCCCATCACTTTTTAGCACAGGTAGTTGGATAAAATACAAACTTTATTTCCTTTCATCATTTGAACAGGGCAAAGGAGCACAAAGCACACACAAGCTGCATTCAGCAACAATATTCTTGTTTGTCTTATAAATACAAGGCAGATGCTAATTGAAAACACAAGGAAATTTGATCCTATTAAAAAGGCAGGAAGCTGCATTTAGTCAATTCATCATTAAATGCTTACTACAAGGCAGTGTTGCTGATGAAATAGTGCAGGGGCACACCCTCGTGGACAAAATGCTTACAGCACCTGGTATTCCCAGGCGGTCTCCCATCCAAGTACTAACCAGGCCCGACCCTGCTTAGCTTCCAAGATCAGACGAGATCGGGCGTACCCAGGCTGGTATGGCCGTAAGCGAGAAACAATCTCTTGCTACAACATATATAGTCAAAGTGAATCTGATAAAACAGACATTTAGTCAATTCATCATTAAATGCTTAATACAAGGCAGTGTTGCTGATGAAATAGTGCAAGAGCACACCCTCGTGGACAAAATGCTTACAGCACCTGGTATTCCCAGGCGGTCTCCCATCCAAGTACTAACCAGGCCCGACCCTGCTTAGCTTCCGAGATCAGACGAGATCGGGCGTACCCAGGCTGGTATGGCCGTAAGCGAGAAACAATCTCTTGCTACAACATATATAGTCAAAGTGAGTGTGATAAACAGACATTGCATTTTCACCAATAAGATAAGCAGCTTGAACTTTGTGTCACTGAAAAAGTAGAAGAAATTACAAACACTGTTCCCATCACTTTTTAGCACAGGTAGTTGGATAAAATACAAACTTTATTTCCTTTCATCATTTGAACAGGGCAAAGGAGCACAAAGCACACACAAGCTGCATTCAGCAACAATATTCTTGTTTGTCTTATAAATACAAGGCAGATGCTAATTGAAAACACAAGGAAATTTGATCCTATTAAAAAGGCAGGAAGCTGCATTTAGTCAATTCATCATTAAATGCTTACTACAAGGCAGTGTTGCTGATGAAATAGTGCAGGGGCACACCCTCGTGGACAAAATGCTTACAGCACCTGGTATTCCCAGGCGGTCTCCCATCCAAGTACTAACCAGGCCCGACCCTGCTTAGCTTCCGAGATCAGACGAGATCGGGCGTACCCAGGCTGGTATGGCCGTAAGCGAGAAACAATCTCTTGCTACAACATATATAGTCAAAGTGAATCTGATAAAACAGACATTTAGTCAATTCATCATTAAATGCTTAATACAAGGCAGTGTTGCTGATGAAATAGTGCAAGAGCACACCCTCGTGGACAAAATGCTTACAGCACCTGGTATTCCCAGGCGGTCTCCCATCCAAGTACTAACCAGGCCCGACCCTGCTTAGCTTCCGAGATCAGACGAGATCGGGCGTACCCAGGCTGGTATGGCCGTAAGCGAGAAACAATCTCTTGCTACAACATATATAGTCAAAGTGAGTGTGATAAACAGACATTGCATTTTCACCAATTAGATAAGCAGCTTGAACTTTGTGTCACTGAAAAAGTAGAAGAAATTACAAACACTGTTCCCATCACTTTTTAGCACAGGTAGTTGGATAAAATACAAACTTTATTTCCTTTCATCATTTGAACAGGGCAAAGGAGCACAAAGCACACACAAGCTGCATTCAGCAACAATATTCTTGTTTGTCTTACAAATACAAGGCAGATGCTAATTGAAAACACAAGGAAATTTGATCCTATTAAAAAGGCAGGAAGCTGCATTTAGTCAATTCATCATTAAATGCTTACTACAAGGCAGTGTTGCTGATGAAATAGTGCAGGGGCACACCCTCGTGGACAAAATGCTTACAGCACCTGGTATTCCCAGGCGGTCTCCCATCCAAGTACTAACCAGGCCCGACCCTGCTTAGCTTCCGAGATCAGACGAGATCGGGCGTACCCAGGCTGGTATGGCCGTAAGCGAGAAACAATCTCTTGCTACAACATATATAGTCAAAGTGAATCTGATAAAACAGACATTTAGTCAATTCATCATTAAATGCTTAATACAAGGCAGTGTTGCTGATGAAATAGTGCAAGAGCACACCCTCGTGGACAAAATGCTTACAGCACCTGGTATTCCCAGGCGGTCTCCCATCCAAGTACTAACCAGGCCCGACCCTGCTTAGCTTCCGAGATCAGACGAGATCGGGCGTACCCAGGCTGGTATGGCCGTAAGCGAGAAACAATCTCTTGCTACAACATATATAGTCAAAGTGAGTGTGATAAACAGACATTGCATTTTCACCAATTAGATAAGCAGCTTGAACTTTGTGTCACTGAAAAAGTAGAAGAAATTACAAACACTGTTCCCATCACTTTTTAGCACAGGTAGTTGGATAAAATACAAACTTTATTTCCTTTCATCATTTGAACAGGGCAAAGGAGCACAAAGCACACACAAGCTGCATTCAGCAACAATATTCTTGTTTGTCTTATAAATACAAGGCAGATGCTAATTGAAAACACAAGGAAATTTGATCCTATTAAAAAGGCAGGAAGCTGCATTTAGTCAATTCATCATTAAATGCTTACTACAAGGCAGTGTTGCTGATGAAATAGTGCAGGGGCACACCCTCGTGGACAAAATGCTTACAGCACCTGGTATTCCCAGGCGGTCTCCCATCCAAGTACTAACCAGGCCCGACCCTGCTTAGCTTCCGAGATCAGACGAGATCGGGCGTACCCAGGCTGGTATGGCCGTAAGCGAGAAACAATCTCTTGCTACAACATATATAGTCAAAGTGAATCTGATAAAACAGACATTTAGTCAATTCATCATTAAATGCTTAATACAAGGCAGTGTTGCTGATGAAATAGTGCAAGAGCACACCCTCGTGGACAAAATGCTTACAGCACCTGGTATTCCCAGGCGGTCTCCCATCCAAGTACTAACCAGGCCCGACCCTGCTTAGCTTCCGAGATCAGACGAGATCGGGCGTACCCAGGCTGGTATGGCCGTAAGCGAGAAACAATCTCTTGCTACAACATATATAGTCAAAGTGAGTGTGATAAACAGACATTGCATTTTCACCAATTAGATAAGCAGCTTGAACTTTGTGTCACTGAAAAAGTAGAAGAAATTACAAACACTGTTCCCATCACTTTTTAGCACAGGTAGTTGGATAAAATACAAACTTTATTTCCTTTCATCATTTGAACAGGGCAAAGGAGCACAAAGCACACACAAGCTGCATTCAGCAACAATATTCTTGTTTGTCTTATAAATACAAGGCAGATGCTAATTGAAAACACAAGGAAATTTGATCCTATTAAAAAGGCAGGAAGCTGCATTTAGTCAATTCATCATTAAATGCTTACTACAAGGCAGTGTTGCTGATGAAATAGTGCAGGGGCACACCCTCGTGGACAAAATGCTTACAGCACCTGGTATTCCCAGGCGGTCTCCCATCCAAGTACTAACCAGGCCCGACCCTGCTTAGCTTCCAAGATCAGACGAGATCGGGCGTACCCAGGCTGGTATGGCCGTAAGCGAGAAACAATCTCTTGCTACAACATATATAGTCAAAGTGAATCTGATAAAACAGACATTTAGTCAATTCATCATTAAATGCTTAATACAAGGCAGTGTTGCTGATGAAATAGTGCAAGAGCACACCCTCGTGGACAAAATGCTTACAGCACCTGGTATTCCCAGGCGGTCTCCCATCCAAGTACTAACCAGGCCCGACCCTGCTTAGCTTCCGAGATCAGACGAGATCGGGCGTACCCAGGCTGGTATGGCCGTAAGCGAGAAACAATCTCTTGCTACAACATATATAGTCAAAGTGAGTGTGATAAACAGACATTGCATTTTCACCAATAAGATAAGCAGCTTGAACTTTGTGTCACTGAAAAAGTAGAAGAAATTACAAACACTGTTCCCATCACTTTTTAGCACAGGTAGTTGGATAAAATACAAACTTTATTTCCTTTCATCATTTGAACAGGGCAAAGGAGCACAAAGCACACACAAGCTGCATTCAGCAACAATATTCTTGTTTGTCTTATAAATACAAGGCAGATGCTAATTGAAAACACAAGGAAATTTGATCCTATTAAAAAGGCAGGAAGCTGCATTTAGTCAATTCATCATTAAATGCTTACTACAAGGCAGTGTTGCTGATGAAATAGTGCAGGGGCACACCCTCGTGGACAAAATGCTTACAGCACCTGGTATTCCCAGGCGGTCTCCCATCCAAGTACTAACCAGGCCCGACCCTGCTTAGCTTCCGAGATCAGACGAGATCGGGCGTACCCAGGCTGGTATGGCCGTAAGCGAGAAACAATCTCTTGCTACAACATATATAGTCAAAGTGAATCTGATAAAACAGACATTTAGTCAATTCATCATTAAATGCTTAATACAAGGCAGTGTTGCTGATGAAATAGTGCAAGAGCACACCCTCGTGGACAAAATGCTTACAGCACCTGGTATTCCCAGGCGGTCTCCCATCCAAGTACTAACCAGGCCCGACCCTGCTTAGCTTCCGAGATCAGACGAGATCGGGGGTACTCAGGCTGGTATGGCCGTAAGCGAGAAACAATCTCTTGCTACAACATATATAGTCAAAGTGAGTGTGATAAACAGACATTGCATTTTCACCAATTAGATAAGCAGCTTGAACTTTGTGTCACTGAAAAAGTAGAAGAAATTACAAACACTGTTCCCATCACTTTTTAGCACAGGTAGTTGGATAAAATACAAACTTTATTTCCTTTCATCATTTGAACAGGGCAAAGGAGCACAAAGCACACACAAGCTGCATTCAGCAACAATATTCTTGTTTGTCTTATAAATACAAGGCAGATGCTAATTGAAAACACAAGGAAATTTGATCCTATTAAAAAGGCAGGAAGCTGCATTTAGTCAATTCATCATTAAATGCTTACTACAAGGCAGTGTTGCTGATGAAATAGTGCAGGGGCACACCCTCGTGGACAAAATGCTTACAGCACCTGGTATTCCCAGGCGGTCTCCCATCCAAGTACTAACCAGGCCCGACCCTGCTTAGCTTCCGAGATCAGACGAGATCGGGCGTACCCAGGCTGGTATGGCCGTAAGCGAGAAACAATCTCTTGCTACAACATATATAGTCAAAGTGAATCTGATAAAACAGACATTTAGTCAATTCATCATTAAATGCTTAATACAAGGCAGTGTTGCTGATGAAATAGTGCAAGAGCACACCCTCGTGGACAAAATGCTTACAGCACCTGGTATTCCCAGGCGGTCTCCCATCCAAGTACTAACCAGGCCCGACCCTGCTTAGCTTCCGAGATCAGACGAGATCGGGCGTACCCAGGCTGGTATGGCCGTAAGCGAGAAACAATCTCTTGCTACAACATATATAGTCAAAGTGAGTCTGATAAAACAGACATTTAGTCAATTCATCATTAAATGCTTAATACAAGGCAGTGTTGCTGATGAAATAGTGCAAGAGCACACCCTCGTGGACAAAATGCTTACAGCACCTGGTATTCCCAGGCGGTCTCCCATCCAAGTACTAACCAGGCCCGACCCTGCTTAGCTTCCGAGATCAGACGAGATCGGGGGTACTCAGGCTGGTATGGCCGTAAGCGAGAAACAATCTCTTGCTACAACATATATAGTCAAAGTGAGTGTGATAAACAGACATTGCATTTTCACCAATTAGATAAGCAGCTTGAACTTTGTGTCACTGAAAAAGTAGAAGAAATTACAAACACTGTTCCCATCACTTTTTAGCACAGGTAGTTGGATAAAATACAAACTTTATTTCCTTTCATCATTTGAACAGGGCAAAGGAGCACAAAGCACACACAAGCTGCATTCAGCAACAATATTCTTGTTTGTCTTATAAATACAAGGCAGATGCTAATTGAAAACACAAGGAAATTTGATCCTATTAAAAAGGCAGGAAGCTGCATTTAGTCAATTCATCATTAAATGCTTACTACAAGGCAGTGTTGCTGATGAAATAGTGCAAGAGCACACCCTCGTGGACAAAATGCTTACAGCACCTGGTATTCCCAGGCGGTCTCCCATCCAAGTACTAACCAGGCCCGACCCTGCTTAGCTTCCAAGATCAGACGAGATCGGGCGTACCCAGGCTGGTATGGCCGTAAGCGAGAAACAATCTCTTGCTACAACATATATAGTCAAAGTGAATCTGATAAAACAGACATTTAGTCAATTCATCATTAAATGCTTAATACAAGGCAGTGTTGCTGATGAAATAGTGCAAGAGCACACCCTCGTGGACAAAATGCTTACAGCACCTGGTATTCCCAGGCGGTCTCCCATCCAAGTACTAACCAGGCCCGACCCTGCTTAGCTTCCGAGATCAGACGAGATCGGGCGTACCCAGGCTGGTATGGCCGTAAGCGAGAAACAATCTCTTGCTACAACATATATAGTCAAAGTGAGTGTGATAAACAGACATTGCATTTTCACCAATAAGATAAGCAGCTTGAACTTTGTGTCACTGAAAAAGTAGAAGAAATTACAAACACTGTTCCCATCACTTTTTAGCACAGGTAGTTGGATAAAATACAAACTTTATTTCCTTTCATCATTTGAACAGGGCAAAGGAGCACAAAGCACACACAAGCTGCATTCAGCAACAATATTCTTGTTTGTCTTATAAATACAAGGCAGATGCTAATTGAAAACACAAGGAAATTTGATCCTATTAAAAAGGCAGGAAGCTGCATTTAGTCAATTCATCATTAAATGCTTACTACAAGGCAGTGTTGCTGATGAAATAGTGCAGGGGCACACCCTCGTGGACAAAATGCTTACAGCACCTGGTATTCCCAGGCGGTCTCCCATCCAAGTACTAACCAGGCCCGACCCTGCTTAGCTTCCGAGATCAGACGAGATCGGGCGTACCCAGGCTGGTATGGCCGTAAGCGAGAAACAATCTCTTGCTACAACATATATAGTCAAAGTGAGTCTGATAAAACAGACATTTAGTCAATTCATCATTAAATGCTTAATACAAGGCAGTGTTGCTGATGAAATAGTGCAAGAGCACACCCTCGTGGACAAAATGCTTACAGCACCTGGTATTCCCAGGCGGTCTCCCATCCAAGTACTAACCAGGCCCGACCCTGCTTAGCTTTCGAGATCAGACGAGATCGGGCGTACCCAGGCTGGTATGGCCGTAAGCCAGAAACAATCTCTTGCTACAACATATATAGTCAAAGTGAGTCTGATAAAACAGACATTAAGTCAATTCATCATTAAATGCTTAATACAAGGCAGTGTTGCTGATGAAATAGTGCAAGAGCACACCCTCGTGGACAAAATGCTTACAGCACCTGGTATTCCCAGGGGGTCTCCCATCCAAGTACTAACCAGGCCCGACCCTGCTTCGCTTCCGAGATCAGACGAGATCGGGCGTACCGAGGCTGATATGGCCGTAAGCGAGAAACAATCTCTTGCTACAACATATATAG
>NC_138298.1:2965000-2975000 GCF_965601325.2 Salmo salar
CTCCCCAATGTTGTTCTAAAAGCCCCCTTATAAACTCATGAAACCCTTGTAATCTACTACATTCAATAAAAAAGTGCATAAAATGTTCCACCTCCGTACCACAAATATCACATTCTCTTTTAATGTCTCTATTTATTTGATGTAAAACCACGTTCGTAAAAATCCTATTATGTTTCAATTTAAAATCATTATCTTCACATTCTATAGAATTATATTTTACATTGACATTCTTCCATATTGATTTTACATCTATATTTACAAATACCCTAGACCACACTTTTTCTGAAGCAGGAGCTTTTATCTCTCTTAAAATACATTTTTCATAAATCTTTTTAACTTTCGAACCTGATAAAACATGTTTCTCCCCTTTACTTTCATAATATAAAACCGGTAAACCCTTAGCTCTCTCAACCACCTCTGTATTTATTAAAAGCACCCATTCTTCAGGAATACACCCTAAAATTCTCTTATACATATTTTCTACTGTAGTTTTGCTTATTTCATCTTCCACTTCACAAACATTATCATAAATCGCTTGTACAGGAAGAAAACCTGGAATGACCTCATATAAAATATCCCCAATCTGTCTCATCCCAGCCCTCATAAAATATTTACAAAACAACATCTTATTATTATATTGTATCTTGGGATTTAAGAAAATTGGCTGATTTAAAATATTGTCTAAAATGGTACACTCATAATAAATATTTGGTAAAAACTCCCCCCAAGCCTCAAACACTTCTCTATAAAACAATGGTATATTAGCTAACATTTCTTTTCTCATACACATTAATAAACCATTTTCCCCCATCCTCCCAACCTCCTGCAAATACTCTTTAAAAAATCTTTTCCATCCATAATCTAGTTCACCATATAAATATTTTCGTACCATTTTAACTCTAATTGCTTTTTTCCTTACATTTAAATCCACCAACTTCAAACCCCCCTCCTCATAACCTGCAATCAATGTTTTAAAAGAAATTTTCGCACCTTTCCCATCCCATAAAAATTCAACTAAAATCGTATTCATTTCAGATAAAACCCATTCTGGTACATCTAAAACGTTCATGACATGAATAAAAATTGACATCAGCAAGGAATTTACAACAATTACTTTCCCTTTTAATTTCAAAGCCCTCCCCCTCCACATATTTACTACCTTCCTAACTTTGTTTATAACCCCACTCCATGTCAGATCCCTAGCTTCTTGTTCCTTCACCCCTAAAAACACACCTAACACCTTAAAATAATCATTTACCACCTTAAAAGGAAAATTCGCCTCATTATTCTTCCCAACATACATTATTACTGACTTCTCCATATTCACTTTAGCTCCTGAGGCTTTCTCATATATTTTAAAACACTCCATCACCCTTTTAACACTTCCCTCATCTCTGACTGTAATTGTGGTATCGTCTGCATATTGATGAATTAAACTAAAACCTCCTTGCGGAGTCTCTACACAATTTATAAAATGATCTTTTTTAAGGTATGCCGCTAAGGGTTCTACCGATAAAACAAACAATAAAGCTGATAAAGGGCACCCCTGTCTCACTGACCTCTCAAGAATAAAAGAATCTGTTAAAACCCCATTACATTTAACCCTACTTTTAGCCTTTCTATATAATAATTTTATCCATCTTATTATACCATTTCCAAACCCATACTTTTCCAGTACCCTAAACATAAAATCATGTTCCACCCTGTCAAAAGCTTTATTAAAATCTATACTTAAAACAATCCCCCCCATCTTATCGCTATTCATTTTATTTATCACATCTCTAAGTGTAGTTATGGTATCTGCTATATCTCTTCCAGGCACACTATAATTTTGTGTAGGTGCTATAATATCATTTAAAACCATCTTCATCCTATTTGCCAGTATCTTAGCTAAAATCTTATAATCTGAGTTTAATAAACTAATTGGCCTATCATTTTCTAGTTTCAGTTTGCTCCCCTTATTTTTATATAAAATCGATATCAGCCCTGTCACCATGGAATCTGAAACAGTATTATTGTCTTCCATATATTGATATACTTCTAATAAAATAGGTGCTAAAATACTTTCATACATTTTATAAAACTCTGCAATTAGTCCATCTACTCCAGGACTTTTATTTATTTGTAAACCCTTAATTGCATCTTTCACTTCATCCATTGTTATCTTCCTATCACACATTTGCTTATCCTCAACACCAATTTGCACATCCACACTACTTAAAATCTCTTTTACACACCCCTCATCCACCTCCCCTTTCTTAAATAAATCCTTATAAAAATTCTGTACTGTTTCTAATATCTCAACATAATCATTTACCACTTCACCCTTTACATTTTCAATCTGACCAATATATGATTTCATCTGTTTAGTTTTCTCTAAACCAAGAAAAAAACGACGTACATTTCTCCCCTTCTAAAACATATTTTGCCCTACTTCTTATAATTGCACCCTTACACTTATCTATTTCACATTTGCTCAATTTTTCTTTTAAATCTAAAAACTTTTCAATAGTATAATCAGGATCACTATCACATTTCTTCATTTCTTCATTCAATTTTGTTCTTAAATAATTTTCTGCTCTTGTCATCCTACTCCTCTTCTTCCTTGCATATCTAATACTAAAAACTTTTATTTTTTCCTTAACATTTTCCCACCACTTGCACTTATCATTCCCTTTTTGCTTATCCTCCATTTCATCTTCTATCAAAGATTTAAGTTGTTTCCCGTATTCCTCATCACCTAGATACCCTGCATTCATACACCATATTCCCCCCCCTTTCCTTTCCTTATCTAACCCCACCGAAAATGTTAACCCAGCATGATCACTAAAAGTTGTAAAAATATATTTAATATCCTTCATAAAATTCCTTAACCCTTCATTTACTAAAACCAAATCTATCCGTGTCTGTTTCAATTCCCCTAAAACCACCTGCCTTCTAGAAAATTCTCTCTTATTAGGATTCTCCTCCCTCCATATATCAATTAAATTGTTTTCAACCATCATTTTCCTTAAAACCCCCCTAGATACATCACTTCTAAAAATAGCTCCCCTTGTCATATCTAGTCTATCCATTTTTACATTAAAATCCCCAACTAAAATACAGTTTCCCTTGCACCATTTCGCTAATTCTAAAAATAAATTCCTTCTCTCTATTTCATTATTCGGCGCATAAATATTTATAATCCTAAAAACCCTACTCATATACTCAAAGTCTAAAATTAAAATCCTCCCATTATTATCATTATATATCTTCTTCACATTTTCTACTACATCCTTCCTTATTAAAATTGCAACCCCACATGAATTCCCCCTACCATTGTTTACATAAATAAAATCCCTCCATATTTTCTGTACATCTAAAACACACATATTATCCCAGTGCGTCTCTTGAATACATAAAATATCAGAATTCTTTATGTGTACTATTCTATTAAATTTTCCTATTGTTCTCAACCCATTCGCATTTATCGACATTATTGTGACCATACTAATAAATAATAAAATTATAAAATATAATTTCATTATCCTCTACCTTTTATCCAGTTTCTTTCCTCTTCCACCCTTTCTCTCCCCCCCCTCCGCTGCTTTCCTCTTCCTGTATCCTCCTCTCATTCTTTCAAACTTTTCCCCATCATCCGAGTCCGATATCTCCTCCAAGTCCATTTCATCCAGCCAACTTTTCTTCTTTACACCCTCGTCCGTTGTGCTCCCCGTGTTCATCGCCGATTCTGGAATGTTCGTTGTGCTCCCCGTGTTCTCCGCCGTTTCTGGAATGTTCATCTCCGTCTCATGTGTAGTCGTCGTTGTGCTCCCCGTGTTCATCGCCGTTTCTGGAATGTTCGTTGTGCTCCCCGTGTTCATCTCCGTCTCATATATTGTCGTCGTTGTGCTCCCTGTGTTCATACCCGTCTCTGTTATTGTCATTAAACTTAAAACCCTCTCCATTTCTTCACCCCCCGAGTTACTTGTTTGTGCTGTGCTTTCCCCTAAAACCTGTGAGTCCCCCGAGCTTCCCCCCAGTCCACTCCCCCCCTCCTCCTGAAAACTCCATCTTCTTATTTCTGAATCCATGCTGCTCCCAATTTCGTTAATCTTCTGGTCTTCCTTCTTCTCCCTTCTTCCTTCCTCCGTCTCTCCACCTTCCACCACATCATCTCCTCCATCTTCTTCTCCTTCTTCCGACAATACAACTGCTTCCTCGAATAGTACTTGACTCCCCTCTTCAGTCATAACTTCTCCACAGTTGCATTCCGCCAATCTCTTTCTGCATCTACCACAAACATTCCTTTCCTTCTCTCCGACACACTCTCTCGCATAATGGCCTTGATTGCCGCACTTGAAACACTTGAATTCAGGGCAATCTTTAACTATGTGCCCAGGTTGTATGCACAATCGACAAACTCTGACCTGCTTGTCATGGATCACCCTGAAGTATTCAGCTCCTTCCAGCGTCTCAATTTTTGTGGAATATGGCAATGATGTGACTTTTTCTGTAAATTTAACTTTACAGAACCTTGTTCCGTCAACCACCTCCGTTCCAGGCCAAACTCTCCTCCTTATCTCCGATACGGCCGTTACTCCCCAGCTTCTCAACTTGTCCAGTATCACTTTATCTTCTATATATACCGGTAGATTCATAAAAGACACCACCAATTCATTAATATTCACATCTCTCGCCAGTATCTTGTTGTCCTTTCTCCGTATACCGTCCATTAGCCGTTCTTTACCTTTTCCGTTTCTCATCGTAATTTCATATTTCTTATCTCCTTTCATTCGGCATCCCACCACCTCTCCACACGTCTCCTTAATTGCTCGTAGTAATTCCATCGTCGTCACCTTTTCTTCTCCCACCAACTCAATTGCCACCGTGTATTCTTTTTCATATTTCATTCCTCCTTTTTCGTTTTCCTTCCGTTGCGCATTTTCGTTGTCTTTGTCCGTTCCGTTTGTCGTTGCCATGTTGTCCGTCATTGTGAATCAAAAATGAAAGCGAAAAAACCTCCCCCAGGCAGCAAAACTGCAGGGGGGGAAAACTAAACAAAACTAAAAACTATCCAAATGAAAAAACAATAAATTATATTGCAAAATCCAAAAAAGAAACGAAAATAGCTCTCGAGCAAACACTCTCAAGCAAACACTCACAGCTCAATTACTCGCACCTGTCGTCACTTCTCCAATCAAGGATTAGCGCCCCCAGGCTGATATGGCCGTAAGCGAGAAACAATCTCTTGCTACAACATATATAGTCAAAGTGAGTCTGATAAAACAGACATTTAGTCAATTCATCATTAAATGCTTAATACAAGGCAGTGTTGCTGATGAAATAGTGCAAGAGCACACCCTCGTGGACAAAATGCTTACAGCACCTGGTATTCCAGGCGGTCTCCCATCCAAGTACGAACCAGGCCCGACCCTGCTTAGCTTCCGAGATCAGACGAGATCGGGCGTACCCAGGCTGATATGGCCGTAAGCGAGAAACAATCTCTTGCTACAACATATATAGTCAAAGTGAGTCTGATAAAACAGACATTTAGTCAATTCATCATTAAATGCTTAATACAAGGCAGTGTTGCTGATGAAATAGTGCAAGAGCACACCCTCGTGGACAAAATGCTTACAGCACCTGGTATTCCAGGCGGTCTCCCATCCAAGTACGAACCAGGCCCGACCCTGCTTAGCTTCCGAGATCAGACGAGATCGGGGGTACCCAGGCTGATATGGCCGTAAGCGAGAAACAATCTCTTGCTACAACATATATAGTCAAAGTGAGTCTGATAAAACAGACATTTAGTCAATTCATCATTAAATGCTTAATACAAGGCAGTGTTGCTGATGAAATAGTGCAAGAGCACACCCTCGTGGACAAAATGCTTACAGCACCTGGTATTCCCAGGCGGTCTCCCATCCAAGTACTAACCAGGCCCGACCCTGCTTAGCTTCCGAGATCAGACGAGACCGGGCGTACCCAGGCTGATATGGCCGTAAGCGAGAAACAATCTCTTGCTACAACATATATAGTCAAAGTGAGTCTGATAAAACAGACATTTAGTCAATTCATCATTAAATGCTTAATACAAGGCAGTGTTGCTGATGAAATAGTGCAAGAGCACACCCTCGTGGACAAAATGCTTACAGCACCTGGTATTCCCAGGCTGTCTCCCATCCAAGTACTAACCAGGCCCGACCCTGCTTAGCTTTCGAGATCAGACGAGATCGGGCGTACCCAGGCTGGTATGGCCGTAAGCAAGAAACAATCTCTTGCTACAACATATATAGTCAAAGTGAGTCTGATAAAACAGACATTTAGTCAATTCATCATTAAATGCTTACTACAAGGCAGTGTTGCTGATGAAATAGTGCAAGAGCACACCCTCGTGGAGAACATGCTTACAGCACCTGGTATTCCCAGGCGGTCTCCCATCCAAGTACTAACCAGGCCCGACCCTGCTTAGCTTCCGAGATCAGACGAGATCGGGCGTACCCAGGCTAATATGGCCGTAAGCGAGAAGCAATCTCTTGCTACAACATATATAGTCAAAATGAGTCTGATAAACAGACATTGCATTTTCACAAATTAGATAAGCAGCTTGAAATTTGTGTCACTGAAAAAGTAGAAGAAATTACAAACACTGTTCCCATCACTTTTTAGCACAGGTAGTTGGATAAAATACCAACTTTATTTCCTTTCATCATTTGAACAGGGCAAAGGAGCACAAAGCACACACAGGCTGCATTCAGCAACAATATTCTTGTTTGTCTTATAAATACAAGGCAGATGCTAATTGAAAACACAAGGAAATTTGATCCTATTAAAAAGGCAGGAAGCTGCATTTAGTCAATTCATCATTAAATGCTTACTACAAGGCAGTGTTGCTGATGAAATAGTGCAAGAGCACACCCTCGTGGACAAAATGCTTACAGCACCTGGTATTCCCAGGCGGTCTCCCATCCAAGTACTAACCAGGCCCGACCCTGCTTAGCTTCCGAGATCAGACGAGATCGGGAGTACCCAGGCTGATATGGCCGTAAGCGAGAAACAAACTCTTGCTACAACATATATAGTCAAAGTGAGTCTGATAAAACAGACATTTAGTCAATTCATCATTAAATGCTTACTACAAGGCAGTGTTGCTGATGAAATAGTGCAAGAGCACACCCTCGTGGACAAAATGTTTACAGCACCTGGTATTCCCAGGCGGTCTCCCATCCAAGTACTAACCAGGCCCGACCCTGCTTAGCTTCCGAGATCAGACGAGGTCGTGCGTACCCAGGCTGTTATAACCGTAAGCGAGAAACAGTCTCTTGCTACAACATATATAGTCAAAGTGAGTCTGATAAAACTGACATTTAGTCAATTCATCATTAAATGCTTACTACAAGGCAGTGTTGCTGATGAAATAGTGCAAGAGCACACCCTCGTGGACAAAATGCTTACAGCACCTGGTATTCCCAGGCGTTCTACCATCCAAGTACTAACCAGGCCCGACCCTGCTTAGCTTCCGAGATCAGACGAGATCGGGCGTACCCAGGCTGATATGGCCGTAAGCGAGAAACAATCTCTTGCTACAACATATATAGTCAAAATGAGTCTGATAAACAGACATTGCATTTTCACAAATTAGATAAGCAGCTTGAACTTTGTGTCACTGAAAAAGTAGAAGAAATTATAAACACTGTTCCCATCACTTTTTAGCACAGGTAGTTGGATAAAATACAAACTTTATTTCCTTTCATCATTTGAACAGGGCAAAGGAGCATAAAGCACACACAAGCTGCATTCAGCAACAATATTCTTGTTTGTCTTATAAATACAAGGCAGATGCTAATTGAAAACACAAGGAAATTTGATCCTATTAAAAAGGCAGGAAGCTGCATTTAGTCAATTCATCATTAAATGCTTACTACAAGGCAGTGTTGCTGATGAAATAGTGCAAGAGCACACCCTCGTGGACAAAATGCTTACAGCACCTGGTATTCCAGGCGGTCTCCCATCCAAGTACGAACCAGGCCCGACCCTGCTTAGCTTCCGAGATCAGACGAGATCGGGCGTACCCAGGCTGATATGGCCGTAAGCGAGAAACAATCTCTTGCTACAACATATATAGTCAAAGTGAGTCTGATAAAACAGACATTTAGTCAATTCATCATTAAATGCTTAATACAAGGCAGTGTTGCTGATGAAATAGTGCAAGAGCACACCCTCGTGGACAAAATGCTTACAGCACCTGGTATTCCAGGCGGTCTCCCATCCAAGTACGAACCAGGCCCGACCCTGCTTAGCTTCCGAGATCAGACGAGATCGGGGGTACCCAGGCTGATATGGCCGTAAGCGAGAAACAATCTCTTGCTACAACATATATAGTCAAAGTGAGTCTGATAAAACAGACATTTAGTCAATTCATCATTAAATGCTTAATACAAGGCAGTGTTGCTGATGAAATAGTGCAAGAGCACACCCTCGTGGACAAAATGCTTACAGCACCTGGTATTCCCAGGCGGTCTCCCATCCAAGTACTAACCAGGCCCGACCCTGCTTAGCTTCCGAGATCAGACGAGACCGGGCGTACCCAGGCTGATATGGCCGTAAGCGAGAAACAATCTCTTGCTACAACATATATAGTCAAAGTGAGTCTGATAAAACAGACATTTAGTCAATTCATCATTAAATGCTTAATACAAGGCAGTGTTGCTGATGAAATAGTGCAAGAGCACACCCTCGTGGACAAAATGCTTACAGCACCTGGTATTCCCAGGCTGTCTCCCATCCAAGTACTAACCAGGCCCGACCCTGCTTAGCTTTCGAGATCAGACGAGATCGGGCGTACCCAGGCTGGTATGGCCGTAAGCAAGAAACAATCTCTTGCTACAACATATATAGTCAAAGTGAGTCTGATAAAACAGACATTTAGTCAATTCATCATTAAATGCTTACTACAAGGCAGTGTTGCTGATGAAATAGTGCAAGAGCACACCCTCGTGGAGAACATGCTTACAGCACCTGGTATTCCCAGGCGGTCTCCCATCCAAGTACTAACCAGGCCCGACCCTGCTTAGCTTCCGAGATCAGACGAGATCGGGCGTACCCAGGCTAATATGGCCGTAAGCGAGAAGCAATCTCTTGCTACAACATATATAGTCAAAATGAGTCTGATAAACAGACATTGCATTTTCACAAATTAGATAAGCAGCTTGAAATTTGTGTCACTGAAAAAGTAGAAGAAATTACAAACACTGTTCCCATCACTTTTTAGCACAGGTAGTTGGATAAAATACCAACTTTATTTCCTTTCATCATTTGAACAGGGCAAAGGAGCACAAAGCACACACAGGCTGCATTCAGCAACAATATTCTTGTTTGTCTTATAAATACAAGGCAGATGCTAATTGAAAACACAAGGAAATTTGATCCTATTAAAAAGGCAGGAAGCTGCATTTAGTCAATTCATCATTAAATGCTTACTACAAGGCAGTGTTGCTGATGAAATAGTGCAAGAGCACACCCTCGTGGACAAAATGCTTACAGCACCTGGTATTCCCAGGCGGTCTCCCATCCAAGTACTAACCAGGCCCGACCCTGCTTAGCTTCCGAGATCAGACGAGATCGGGAGTACCCAGGCTGATATGGCCGTAAGCGAGAAACAATCTCTTGCTACAACATATATAGTCAAAGTGAGTCTGATAAAACAGACATTTAGTCAATTCATCATTAAATGCTTACTACAAGGCAGTGTTGCTGATGAAATAGTGCAAGAGCACACCCTCGTGGACAAAATGTTTACAGCACCTGGTATTCCCAGGCGGTCTCCCATCCAAGTACTAACCAGGCCCGACCCTGCTTAGCTTCCGAGATCAGACGAGGTCGTGCGTACCCAGGCTGTTATAACCGTAAGCGAGAAACAGTCTCTTGCTACAACATATATAGTCAAAGTGAGTCTGATAAAACTGACATTTAGTCAATTCATCATTAAATGCTTACTACAAGGCAGTGTTGCTGATGA
>NC_138298.1:3017500-3027500 GCF_965601325.2 Salmo salar
GCTTACTACAAGGCAGTGTTGCTGATGAAATAGTGCAAGAGCACACCCTCGTGGACAAAATGCTTACAGCACCTGGTATTCCCAGGCGGTCTCCCATCCAAGTACTAACCAGGCCCAACCCTGCTTAGCTTCCGAGATCAGACGAGATCGGGAGTACCCAGGCTGGTATGGCCGTAAGCTAGAAACAATCTCTTGCTACAACATATATAGTCAAAGTGAGTGTGATAAACAGACATTGCATTTTCACCAATTAGATAAGCAGCTTGAACTTTGTGTCACTGAAAAAGTAGAAGAAATTACAAACACTGTTCCCATCACTTTTTAGCACAGGTAGTTGGATAAAATACAAACTTTATTTCCTTTCATCATTTGAACAGGGCAAAGGAGCACAAAGCACACACAAGCTGCATTCAGCAACAATATTCTTGTTTGTCTTATAAATACAAGGCAGATGCTAATTGAAAACACAAGGAAATTTGATCCTATTAAAAAGGCAGGAAGCTGCATTTAGTCAATTCATCATTAAATGCTTACTACAAGGCAGTGTTGCTGATGAAATAGTGCAAGAGCACACCCTCGTGGACATAATGCTTACAGCACC
Source organism: Salmo salar (assembly GCF_965601325.2). Classification (NCBI taxonomy): domain Eukaryota; kingdom Metazoa; phylum Chordata; class Actinopteri; order Salmoniformes; family Salmonidae; genus Salmo; species Salmo salar. The sequence continues at coordinate 3,018,102 of NC_138298.1, forward strand.
TGGTATTCCCAGGCGGTCTCCCATCCAAGCACTAACCAGGCCCGACCCTGCTTAGCTTCCGAGATCAGACAAGATCGGGTGTACCCAGGCTGATATGGCCGTAAGCAAGAAACAATCTCTTGCTACAACATATATAGTCAAAGTGAGTCTGATAAAACAGACATTTAGTCAATTCATCATTAAATGCTTACTACAAGGCAGAGTTGCTGATGAAATAGTGCAAGAGCACACCCTCGTGGACAAAATGCTTACAGCACCTGGTATTCCCAGGCGGTCTCCCATCCAAGTACTAACCAGGCCCGACCCTGCTTAGCTTCCGAGATCAGACAAGATCGGGTGTACCCAGGCTGATATGGCCGTAAGCGAGAAACAATCTCTTGCTACAACATATATAGTCAAAGTGAGTCTGATAAAACAGACATTTAGTCAATTCATCATTAAATGCTTACTACAAGGCAGTGTTGCTGATGAAATAGTGCAAGAGCACACCCTCGTGGACAAAATGCTTACAGCACCTGGTATTCCCAGGCGGTCTCCCATCCAAGTACTAACCAGGCCCGACCCTGCTTAGCTTCCGAGATCAGACGAGATCGGGCGTACCCAGGCTGATATGGCCGTAAGCTAGAAACAATCTCTTGCTACAACATATATAGTCAAAGTGAGTCTGATAAAACAGACATTTAGTCAATTCATCATTAAATGCTTACTACAAGGCAGTGTTGCTGATGAAATAGTGCAAGAGCACACCCTCGTGGACAAAATGCTTACAGCACCTGGTATTCCCAGGCGGTCTCCCATCCAAGTACTAACCAGGCCCAACCCTGCTTAGCTTCCGAGATCAGACGAGATCGGGAGTACCCAGGCTGGTATGGCCGTAAGCTAGAAACAATCTCTTGCTACAACATATATAGTCAAAGTGAGTGTGATAAACAGACATTGCATTTTCACCAATTAGATAAGCAGCTTGAACTTTGTGTCACTGAAAAAGTAGAAGAAATTACAAACACTGTTCCCATCACTTTTTAGCACAGGTAGTTGGATAAAATACAAACTTTATTTCCTTTCATCATTTGAACAGGGCAAAGGAGCACAAAGCACACACAAGCTGCATTCAGCAACAATATTCTTGTTTGTCTTATAAATACAAGGCAGATGCTAATTGAAAACACAAGGAAATTTGATCCTATTAAAAAGGCAGGAAGCTGCATTTAGTCAATTAATCATTAAATGCTTACTACAAGGCAGTGTTGCTGATGAAATAGTGCAAGAGCACACCCTCGTGGACAAAATGCTTACAGCACCTGGTATTCCCAGGCGGTCTCCCATCCAAGCACTAACCAGGCCCGACCCTGCTTAGCTTCCGAGATCAGACAAGATCGGGTGTACCCAGGCTGATATGGCCGTAAGCGAGAAACAATCTCTTGCTACAACATATATAGTCAAAGTGAGTCTGATAAAACAGACATTTAGTCAATTCATCATTAAATGCTTACTACAAGGCAGTGTTGCTGATGAAATAGTGCAAGAGCACACCCTCGTGGACAAAATGCTTACAGCACCTGGTATTCCCAGGCGGTCTCCCATCCAAGTACTAACCAGGCCCAACCCTGCTTAGCTTCCGAGATCAGACGAGATCGGGAGTACCCAGGCTGGTATGGCCGTAAGCTAGAAACAATCTCTTGCTACAACATATATAGTCAAAGTGAGTGTGATAAACAGACATTGCATTTTCACCAATTAGATAAGCAGCTTGAACTTTGTGTCACTGAAAAAGTAGAAGAAATTACAAACACTGTTCCCATCACTTTTTAGCACAGGTAGTTGGATAAAATACAAACTTTATTTCCTTTCATCATTTGAACAGGGCAAAGGAGCACAAAGCACACACAAGCTGCATTCAGCAACAATATTCTTGTTTGTCTTATAAATACAAGGCAGATGCTAATTGAAAACACAAGGAAATTTGATCCTATTAAAAATGCAGGAAGCTGCATTTAGTCAATTCATCATTAAATGCTTACTACAAGGCAGAGTTGCTGATGAAATAGTGCAAGAGCACACCCTCGTGGACGAAATGCTTACAGCACCTGGTATTCCCAGGCGGTCTCCCATCCAAGTACTAACCAGGCCCGACCCTGCTTAGCTTCCGAGATCAGACAAGATCGGGTGTACCCAGGCTGATATGGCCGTAAGCGAGAAACAATCTCTTGCTACAACATATATAGTCAAAGTGAGTCTGATAAAACAGACATTTAGTCAATTCATCATTAAATGCTTACTACAAGGCAGTGTTGCTGATGAAATAGTGCAAGAGCACACCCTCGTGGACAAAATGCTTACAGCACCTGGTATTCCCAGGCGGTCTCCCATCCAAGTACTAACCAGGCCCGACCCTGCTTAGCTTCCGAGATCAGACGAGATCGGGCGTACCCAGGCTGATATGGCCGTAAGCTAGAAACAATCTCTTGCTACAACATATATAGTCAAAGTGAGTCTGATAAAACAGACATTTAGTCAATTCATCATTAAATGCTTACTACAAGGCAGTGTTGCTGATGAAATAGTGCAAGAGCACACCCTCGTGGACAAAATGCTTACAGCACCTGGTATTCCCAGGCGGTCTCCCATCCAAGTACTAACCAGGCCCAACCCTGCTTAGCTTCCGAGATCAGACGAGATCGGGAGTACCCAGGCTGGTATGGCCGTAAGCTAGAAACAATCTCTTGCTACAACATATATAGTCAAAGTGAGTGTGATAAACAGACATTGCATTTTCACCAATTAGATAAGCAGCTTGAACTTTGTGTCACTGAAAAAGTAGAAGAAATTACAAACACTGTTCCCATCACTTTTTAGCACAGGTAGTTGGATAAAATACAAACTTTATTTCCTTTCATCATTTGAACAGGGCAAAGGAGCACAAAGCACACACAAGCTGCATTCAGCAACAATATTCTTGTTTGTCTTATAAATACAAGGCAGATGCTAATTGAAAACACAAGGAAATTTGATCCTATTAAAAAGGCAGGAAGCTGCATTTAGTCAATTCATCATTAAATGCTTACTACAAGGCAGTGTTGCTGATGAAATAGTGCAAGAGCACACCCTCGTGGACAAAATGCTTACAGCACCTGGTATTCCCAGGCGGTCTCCCATCCAAGCACTAACCAGGCCCGACCCTGCTTAGCTTCCGAGATCAGACAAGATCGGGTGTACCCAGGCTGATATGGCCGTAAGCGAGAAACAATCTCTTGCTACAACATATATAGTCAAAGTGAGTCTGATAAAACAGACATTTAGTCAATTCATCATTAAATGCTTACTACAAGGCAGTGTTGCTGATGAAATAGTGCAAGAGCACACCCTCGTGGACAAAATGCTTACAGCACCTGGTATTCCCAGGCGGTCTCCCATCCAAGTACTAACCAGGCCCAACCCTGCTTAGCTTCCGAGATCAGACGAGATCGGGAGTACCCAGGCTGGTATGGCCGTAAGCTAGAAACAATCTCTTGCTACAACATATATAGTCAAAGTGAGTGTGATAAACAGACATTGCATTTTCACCAATTAGATAAGCAGCTTGAACTTTGTGTCACTGAAAAAGTAGAAGAAATTACAAACACTGTTCCCATCACTTTTTAGCACAGGTAGTTGGATAAAATACAAACTTTATTTCCTTTCATCATTTGAACAGGGCAAAGGAGCACAAAGCACACACAAGCTGCATTCAGCAACAATATTCTTGTTTGTCTTATAAATACAAGGCAGATGCTAATTGAAAACACAAGGAAATTTGATCCTATTAAAAATGCAGGAAGCTGCATTTAGTCAATTCATCATTAAATGCTTACTACAAGGCAGAGTTGCTGATGAAATAGTGCAAGAGCACACCCTCGTGGACGAAATGCTTACAGCACCTGGTATTCCCAGGCGGTCTCCCATCCAAGTACTAACCAGGCCCGACCCTGCTTAGCTTCCGAGATCAGACAAGATCGGGTGTACCCAGGCTGATATGGCCGTAAGCGAGAAACAATCTCTTGCTACAACATATATAGTCAAAGTGAGTCTGATAAAACAGACATTTAGTCAATTCATCATTAAATGCTTACTACAAGGCAGTGTTGCTGATGAAATAGTGCAAGAGCACACCCTCGTGGACAAAATGCTTACAGCACCTGGTATTCCCAGGCGGTCTCCCATCCAAGTACTAACCAGGCCCGACCCTGCTTAGCTTCCGAGATCAGACGAGATCGGGCATACCCAGGCTGATATGGCCGTAAGCTAGAAACAATCTCTTGCTACAACATATATAGTCAAAGTGAGTCTGATAAAACAGACATTTAGTCAATTCATCATTAAATGCTTACTACAAGGCAGTGTTGCTGATGAAATAGTGCAAGAGCACACCCTCGTGGACAAAATGCTTACAGCACCTGGTATTCCCAGGCGGTCTCCCATCCAAGTACTAACCAGGCCCAACCCTGCTTAGCTTCCGAGATCAGACGAGATCGGGAGTACCCAGGCTGGTATGGCCGTAAGCTAGAAACAATCTCTTGCTACAACATATATAGTCAAAGTGAGTGTGATAAACAGACATTGCATTTTCACCAATTAGATAAGCAGCTTGAACTTTGTGTCACTGAAAAAGTAGAAGAAATTACAAACACTGTTCCCATCACTTTTTAGCACAGGTAGTTGGATAAAATACAAACTTTATTTCCTTTCATCATTTGAACAGGGCAAAGGAGCACAAAGCACACACAAGCTGCATTCAGCAACAATATTCTTGTTTGTCTTATAAATACAAGGCAGATGCTAATTGAAAACACAAGGAAATTTGATCCTATTAAAAAGGCAGGAAGCTGCATTTAGTCAATTCATCATTAAATGCTTACTACAAGGCAGTGTTGCTGATGAAATAGTGCAAGAGCACACCCTCGTGGACAAAATGCTTACAGCACCTGGTATTCCCAGGCGGTCTCCCATCCAAGCACTAACCAGGCCCGACCCTGCTTAGCTTCCGAGATCAGACAAGATCGGGTGTACCCAGGCTGATATGGCCGTAAGCGAGAAACAATCTCTTGCTACAACATATATAGTCAAAGTGAGTCTGATAAAACAGACATTTAGTCAATTCATCATTAAATGCTTACTACAAGGCAGTGTTGCTGATGAAATAGTGCAAGAGCACACCCTCGTGGACAAAATGCTTACAGCACCTGGTATTCCCAGGCGGTCTCCCATCCAAGTACTAACCAGGCCCAACCCTGCTTAGCTTCCGAGATCAGACGAGATCGGGAGTACCCAGGCTGGTATGGCCGTAAGCTAGAAACAATCTCTTGCTACAACATATATAGTCAAAGTGAGTGTGATAAACAGACATTGCATTTTCACCAATTAGATAAGCAGCTTGAACTTTGTGTCACTGAAAAAGTAGAAGAAATTACAAACACTGTTCCCATCACTTTTTAGCACAGGTAGTTGGATAAAATACAAACTTTATTTCCTTTCATCATTTGAACAGGGCAAAGGAGCACAAAGCACACACAAGCTGCATTCAGCAACAATATTCTTGTTTGTCTTATAAATACAAGGCAGATGCTAATTGAAAACACAAGGAAATTTGATCCTATTAAAAAGGCAGGAAGCTGCATTTAGTCAATTAATCATTAAATGCTTACTACAAGGCAGTGTTGCTGATGAAATAGTGCAAGAGCACACCCTCGTGGACAAAATGCTTACAGCACCTGGTATTCCCAGGCGGTCTCCCATCCAAGCACTAACCAGGCCCGACCCTGCTTAGCTTCCGAGATCAGACAAGATCGGGTGTACCCAGGCTGATATGGCCGTAAGCGAGAAACAATCTCTTGCTACAACATATATAGTCAAAGTGAGTCTGATAAAACAGACATTTAGTCAATTCATCATTAAATGCTTACTACAAGGCAGTGTTGCTGATGAAATAGTGCAAGAGCACACCCTCGTGGACAAAATGCTTACAGCACCTGGTATTCCCAGGCGGTCTCCCATCCAAGTACTAACCAGGCCCAACCCTGCTTAGCTTCCGAGATCAGACGAGATCGGGAGTACCCAGGCTGGTATGGCCGTAAGCTAGAAACAATCTCTTGCTACAACATATATAGTCAAAGTGAGTGTGATAAACAGACATTGCATTTTCACCAATTAGATAAGCAGCTTGAACTTTGTGTCACTGAAAAAGTAGAAGAAATTACAAACACTGTTCCCATCACTTTTTAGCACAGGTAGTTGGATAAAATACAAACTTTATTTCCTTTCATCATTTGAACAGGGCAAAGGAGCACAAAGCACACACAAGCTGCATTCAGCAACAATATTCTTGTTTGTCTTATAAATACAAGGCAGATGCTAATTGAAAACACAAGGAAATTTGATCCTATTAAAAAGGCAGGAAGCTGCATTTAGTCAATTCATCATTAAATGCTTACTACAAGGCAGTGTTGCTGATGAAATAGTGCAAGAGCACACCCTCGTGGACAAAATGCTTACAGCACCTGGTATTCCCAGGCGGTCTCCCATCCAAGCACTAACCAGGCCCGACCCTGCTTAGATTCCGAGATCAGACAAGATCGGGTGTACCCAGGCTGATATGGCCGTAAGCGAGAAACAATCTCTTGCTACAACATATATAGTCAAAGTGAGTCTGATAAAACAGACATTTAGTCAATTCATCATTAAATGCTTACTACAAGGCAGTGTTGCTGATGAAATAGTGCAAGAGCACACCCTCGTGGACAAAATGCTTACAGCACCTGGTATTCCCAGGCGGTCTCCCATCCAAGTACTAACCAGGCCCGACCCTGCTTAGCTTCCGAGATCAGACAAGATCGGGTGTACCCAGGCTGATATGGCCGTAAGCGAGAAACAATCTCTTGCTACAACATATATAGTCAAAGTGAGTCTGATAAAACAGACATTTAGTCAATTCATCATTAAATGCTTACTACAAGGCAGTGTTGCTGATGAAATAGTGCAAGAGCACACCCTCGTGGACAAAATGCTTACAGCACCTGGTATTCCCAGGCGGTCTCCCATCCAAGTACTAACCAGGCCCAACCCTGCTTAGCTTCCGAGATCAGACGAGATCGGGAGTACCCAGGCTGGTATGGCCGTAAGCTAGAAACAATCTCTTGCTACAACATATATAGTCAAAGTGAGTGTGATAAACAGACATTGCATTTTCACCAATTAGATAAGCAGCTTGAACTTTGTGTCACTGAAAAAGTAGAAGAAATTACAAACACTGTTCCCATCACTTTTTAGCACAGGTAGTTGGATAAAATACAAACTTTATTTCCTTTCATCATTTGAACAGGGCAAAGGAGCACAAAGCACACACAAGCTGCATTCAGCAACAATATTCTTGTTTGTCTTATAAATACAAGGCAGATGCTAATTGAAAACACAAGGAAATTTGATCCTATTAAAAAGGCAGGAAGCTGCATTTAGTCAATTAATCATTAAATGCTTACTACAAGGCAGTGTTGCTGATGAAATAGTGCAAGAGCACACCCTCGTGGACAAAATGCTTACAGCACCTGGTATTCCCAGGCGGTCTCCCATCCAAGTACTAACCAGGCCCGACCCTGCTTAGCTTCCGAGATCAGACGAGATCGGGCGTACCCAGGCTGATATGGCCGTAAGCTAGAAACAATCTCTTGCTACAACATATATAGTCAAAGTGAGTCTGATAAAACAGACATTTAGTCAATTCATCATTAAATGCTTACTACAAGGCAGTGTTGCTGATGAAATAGTGCAAGAGCACACCCTCGTGGACAAAATGCTTACAGCACCTGGTATTCCCAGGCGGTCTCCCATCCAAGTTCTAACCAGGCCCAACCCTGCTTAGCTTCCGAGATCAGACGAGATCGGGAGTACCCAGGCTGGTATGTCCGTAAGCTAGAAACAATCTCTTGCTACAACATATATAGTCAAAGTGAGTGTGATAAACAGACATTGCATTTTCACCAATTAGATAAGCAGCTTGAACTTTGTGTCACTGAAAAAGTAGAAGAAATTACAAACACTGTTCCCATCACTTTTTAGCACAGGTAGTTGGATAAAATACAAACTTTATTTCCTTTCATCATTTGAACAGGGCAAAGGAGCACAAAGCACACACAAGCTGCATTCAGCAACAATATTCTTGTTTGTCTTATAAATACAAGGCAGATGCTAATTGAAAACACAAGGAAATTTGATCCTATTAAAAATGCAGGAAGCTGCATTTAGTCAATTCATCATTAAATGCTTACTACAAGGCAGAGTTGCTGATGAAATAGTGCAAGAGCACACCCTCGTGGACAAAATGCTTACAGCACCTGGTATTCCCAGGCGGTCTCCCATCCAAGTACTAACCAGGCCCGACCCTGCTTAGCTTCCGAGATCAGACAAGATCGGGTGTACCCAGGCTGATATGGCCGTAAGCGAGAAACAATCTCTTGCTACAACATATATAGTCAAAGTGAGTCTGATAAAACAGACATTTAGTCAATTCATCATTAAATGCTTACTACAAGGCAGTGTTGCTGATGAAATAGTGCAAGAGCACACCCTCGTGGACAAAATGCTTACAGCACCTGGTATTCCCAGGCGGTCTCCCATCCAAGTACTAAACAGGCCCAACCCTGCTTAGCTTCCGAGATCAGACGAGATCGGGAGTACCCAGGCTGGTATGGCCGTAAGCTAGAAACAATCTCTTGCTACAACATATATAGTCAAAGTGAGTGTGATAAACAGACATTGCATTTTCACCAATTAGATAAGCAGCTTGAACTTTGTGTCACTGAAAAAGTAGAAGAAATTACAAACACTGTTCCCATCACTTTTTAGCACAGGTAGTTGGATAAAATACAAACTTTATTTCCTTTCATCATTTGAACAGGGCAAAGGAGCACAAAGCACACACAAGCTGCATTCAGCAACAATATTCTTGTTTGTCTTATAAATACAAGGCAGATGCTAATTGAAAACACAAGGAAATTTGATCCTATTAAAAAGGCAGGAAGCTGCATTTAGTCAATTCATCATTAAATGCTTACTACAAGGCAGTGTTGCTGATGAAATAGTGCAAGAGCACACCCTCGTGGACAAAATGCTTACAGCACCTGGTATTCCCAGGCGGTCTCCCATCCAAGCACTAACCAGGCCCGACCCTGCTTAGCTTCCGAGATCAGACAAGATCGGGTGTACCCAGGCTGATATGGCCGTAAGCAAGAAACAATCTCTTGCTACAACATATATAGTCAAAGTGAGTCTGATAAAACAGACATTTAGTCAATTCATCATTAAATGCTTACTACAAGGCAGTGTTGCTGATGAAATAGTGCAAGAGCACACCCTCGTGGACAAAATGCT
>NC_138298.1:3037500-3040000 GCF_965601325.2 Salmo salar
AGACGAGATCGGGTGTACCCAGGCTGATATGGCCGTAAGCGAGAAACAATCTCTTGCTACAACATATATAGTCAAAGTGAGTCTGATAAAACAGACATTTAGTCAATTCATCATTAAATGCTTACTACAAGGCAGTGTTGCTGATGAAATAGTGCAAGAGCACACCCTCGTGGACAAAATGCTTACAGCACCTGGTATTCCCAGGCGGTCTCCCATCCAAGTACTAAACAGGCCCAACCCTGCTTAGCTTCCGAGATCAGACGAGATCGGGAGTACCCAGGCTGGTATGGCCGTAAGCTAGAAACAATCTCTTGCTACAACATATATAGTCAAAGTGAGTGTGATAAACAGACATTGCATTTTCACCAATTAGATAAGCAGCTTGAACTTTGTGTCACTGAAAAAGTAGAAGAAATTACAAACACTGTTCCCATCACTTTTTAGCACAGGTAGTTGGATAAAATACAAACTTTATTTCCTTTCATCATTTGAACAGGGCAAAGGAGCACAAAGCACACACAAGCTGCATTCAGCAACAATATTCTTGTTTGTCTTATAAATACAAGGCAGATGCTAATTGAAAACACAAGGAAATTTGATCCTATTAAAAAGGCAGGAAGCTGCATTTAGTCAATTCATCATTAAATGCTTACTACAAGGCAGTGTTGCTGATGAAATAGTGCAAGAGCACACCCTCGTGGACAAAATGCTTACAGCACCTGGTATTCCCAGGCGGTCTCCCATCCAAGCACTAACCAGGCCCGACCCTGCTTAGCTTCCGAGATCAGACAAGATCGGGTGTACCCAGGCTGATATGGCCGTAAGCAAGAAACAATCTCTTGCTACAACATATATAGTCAAAGTGAGTCTGATAAAACAGACATTTAGTCAATTCATCATTAAATGCTTACTACAAGGCAGTGTTGCTGATGAAATAGTGCAAGAGCACACCCTCGTGGACAAAATGCTTACAGCACCTGGTATTCCCAGGCGGTCTCCCATCCAAGTACTAACCAGGCCCGACCCTGCTTAGCTTCCGAGATCAGACAAGATCGGGTGTATCCAGGCTGATATGGCCGTAAGCGAGAAACAATCTCTTGCTACAACATATATAGTCAAAGTGAGTCTGATAAAACAGACATTTAGTCAATTCATCATTAAATGCTTACTACAAGGCAGTGTTGCTGATGAAATAGTGCAAGAGCACACCCTCGTGGACAAAATGCTTACAGCACCTGGTATTCCCAGGCGGTCTCCCATCCAAGTACTAACCAGGCCCGACCCTGCTTAGCTTCCGAGATCAGATGAGATCGGGAGTACCCAGGCTGGTATGGCCGTAAGCTAGAAACAATCTCTTGCTACAACATATATAGTCAAAGTGAGTGTGATAAACAGACATTGCATTTTCACCAATTAGATAAGCAGCTTGAACTTTGTGTCACTGAAAAAGTAGAAGAAATTACAAACACTGTTCCCATCACTTTTTAGCACAGGTAGTTGGATAAAATACAAACTTTATTTCCTTTCATCATTTGAACAGGGCAAAGGAGCACAAAGCACACACAAGCTGCATTCAGCAACAATATTCTTGTTTGTCTTATAAATACAAGGCAGATGCTAATTGAAAACACAAGGAAATTTGATCCTATTAAAAAGGCAGGAAGCTGCATTTAGTCAATTCATCATTAAATGCTTACTACAAGGCAGTGTTGCTGATGAAACAGTGCAAGAGCACACCCTCGTGGACGAAATGCTTACAGCACCTGGTATTCCCAGGCGGTCTCCCATCCAAGTACTAACCAGGCCCGAACCTGCTTAGCTTCCGAGATCAGACAAGATCGGGTGAACCCAGGCTGATATGGCCGTAAGCGAGAAACAATCTCTTGCTACAACATATATAGTCAAAGTGAGTCTGATAAAACAGACATTTAGTCAATTCATCATTAAATGCTTACTACAAGGCAGTGTTGCTGATGAAATAGTGCAAGAGCACACCCTCGTGGACAAAATGCTTACAGCACCTGGTATTCCCAGGCGGTCTCCCATCCAAGTACTAACCAGGCCCGACCCTGCTTAGCTTCCGAGATCAGACGAGATCGGGCATACCCAGGCTGATATGGCCGTACGCTAGAAACAATCTCTTGCTACAACATATATAGTCAAAGTGAGTCTGATAAAACAGACATTTAGTCAATTCATCATTAAATGCTTACTACAAGGCAGTGTTGCTGATGAAATAGTGCAAGAGCACACCCTCGTGGACAAAATGCTTACAGCACCTGGTATTCCCAGGCGGTCTCCCATCCAAGTACTAACCAGGCCCGACCCTGCTTAGCTTCCGAGATCAGACGAGATCGGGAGTACCCAGGCTGGTATGGCCGTAAGCTAGAAACAATCTCTTGCTACAACATATATAGTCAAAGTGAGTGTGATAAACAGACATTGCATTTTCACCAATTAGATAAGCAGCTTGAACATTTGTGTCACTGAAAAAGTAGAA
>NC_138298.1:3060000-3067500 GCF_965601325.2 Salmo salar
GCTTACTACAAGGCAGTGTTGCTGATGAAATAGTGCAAGAGCACACCCTCGTGGACAAAATGCTTACAGCACCTGGTATTCCCAGGCGGTCTCCCATCCAAGCACTAACCAGGCCCAACCCTGCTTAGCTTCCGAGATCAGACGAGATCGGGAGTACCCAGGCTGGTATGGCCGTAAGCTAGAAACAATCTCTTGCTACAACATATATAGTCAAAGTGAGTGTGATAAACAGACATTGCATTTTCACCAATTAGATAAGCAGCTTGAACTTTGTGTCACTGAAAAAGTAGAAGAAATTACAAACACTGTTCCCATCACTTTTTAGCACAGGTAGTTGGATAAAATACAAACTTTATTTCCTTTCATCATTTGAACAGGGCAAAGGAGCACAAAGCACACAGAAGCTGCATTCAGCAACAATATTCTTGTTTGTCTTATAAATACAAGGCAGATGCTAATTGAAAACACAAGGAAATTTGATCCTATTAAAAAGGCAGGAAGCTGCATTTAGTCAATTTATCATTAAATGCTTACTACAAGGCAGTGTTGCTGATGAAATAGTGCAAGAGCACACCCTCGTGGACAAAATGCTTACAGCACCTGGTATTCCCAGGCGGTCTCCCATCCAAGTACTAAACAGGCCCGACCCTGCTTAGCTTCCGAGATCAGACAAGATCGGGCGTAGCCAGGCTGATATGGCCGTAAGCGAGAAACAATCTCTTGCTACAACATATATAGTCAAAGTGAGTCTGATAAAACAGACATTTAGTCAATTCATCATTAAATGCTTACTACAAGGCAGTGTTGCTGATGAAATAGTGCAAGAGCACACCCTCGTGGACAAAATGCTTACAGCACCTGGTATTCCCAGGGAGTCTCCCATCCAAGTACTAACCAGGCCCAACCCTGCTTAGCTTCCGAGATCAGACGAGATCGGGAGTACCCAGGCTGGTATGGCCGTAAGCTAGAAACAATCTCTTGCTACAACATATATAGTCAAAGTGAGTGTGATAAACAGACATTGCATTTTCACCAATTAGATAAGCAGCTTGAACTTTGTGTCACTGAAAAAGTAGAAGAAATTACAAACACTGTTCCCATCACTTTTTAGCACAGGTAGTTGGATAAAATACAAACTTTATTTCCTTTCATCATTTGAACAGGGCAAAGGAGCACAAAGCACACAGAAGCTGCATTCAGCAACAATATTCTTGTTTGTCTTATAAATACAAGGCAGATGCTAATTGAAAACACAAGGAAATTTGATCCTATTAAAAAGGCAGGAAGCTGCATTTAGTCAATTTATCATTAAATGCTTACTACAAGGCAGTGTTGCTGATGAAATAGTGCAAGAGCACACCCTCGTGGACAAAATGCTTACAGCACCTGGTATTCCCAGGCGGTCTCCCATCCAAGTACTAACCAGGCCCGACCCTGCTTAGCTTCCGAGATCAGACAAGATCGGGCGTACCCAGGCTGATATGGCCGTAAGCGAGAAACAATCTCTTGCTACAACATATATAGTCAAAGTGAGTCTGATAAAACAGACATTTAGTCAATTCATCATTAAATGCTTACTACAAGGCAGTGTTGCTGATGAAATAGTGCAAGAGCACACCCTCGTGGACAAAATGCTTACAGCACCTGGTATTCCCAGGCGAGTCTCCCATCCAAGTACTAACCAGGCCCAACCCTGCTTAGCTTCCGAGATCAGACGAGATCGGGAGTACCCAGGCTGGTATGGCCGTAAGCTAGAAACAATCTCTTGCTACAACATATATAGTCAAAGTGAGTGTGATAAACAGACATTGCATTTTCACCAATTAGATAAGCAGCTTGAACTTTGTGTCACTGAAAAAGTAGAAGAAATTACAAACACTGTTCCCATCACTTTTTAGCACAGGTAGTTGGATAAAATACAAACTTTATTTCCTTTCATCATTTGAACAGGGCAAAGGAGCACAAAGCACACACAAGCTGCATTCAGCAACAATATTCTTGTTTGTCTTATAAATACAAGGCAGATGCTAATTGAAAACACAAGGAAATTTGATCCTATTAAAAAGGCAGGAAGCTGCATTTAGTCAATTAATCATTAAATGCTTACTACAAGGCAGTGTTGCTGATGAAATAGTGCAAGAGCACACCCTCGTGGACGAAATGCTTACAGCACCTGGTATTCCCAGGCGGTCTCCCATCCAAGTACTAACCAGGCCCGACCCTGCTTAGCTTCCGAGATCAGACAAGATCGGGTGAACCCAGGCTGATATGGCCGTAAGCGAGAAACAATCTCTTGCTACAACATATATAGTCAAAGTGAGTCTGATAAAACAGACATTTAGTCAATTCATCATTAAATGCTTACTACAAGGCAGTGTTGCTGATGAAATAGTGCAAGAGCACACCCTCGTGGACAAAATGCTTACAGCACCTGGTATTCCCAGGCGGTCTCCCATCCAAGTACTAACCAGGCCCGACCCTGCTTAGCTTCCGAGATCAGACGAGATCGGGCATACCCAGGCTGATATGGCCGTACGCTAGAAACAACCTCTTGCTACAACATATATAGTCAAAGTGAGTGTGATAAACAGACATTGCATTTTCACCAATTAGATAAGCAGCTTGAACTTTGTGTCACTGAAAAAGTAGAAGAAATTACAAACACTGTTCCCATCACTTTTTAGCACAGGTAGTTGGATAAAATACAAACTTTATTTCCTTTCATCATTTGAACAGGGCAAAGGAGCACAAAGCACACACAAGCTGCATTCAGCAACAATATTCTTGTTTGTCTTATAAATACAAGGCAGATGCTAATTGAAAACACAAGGAAATTTGATCCTATTAAAAAGGCAGGAAGCTGCATTTAGTCAATTAATCATTAAATGCTTACTACAAGGCAGTGTTGCTGATGAAATAGTGCAAGAGCACACCCTCGTGGACGAAATGCTTACAGCACCTGGTATTCCCAGGCGGTCTCCCATCCAAGTACTAACCAGGCCCGACCCTGCTTAGCTTCCGAGATCAGACAAGATCGGGTGAACCCAGGCTGATATGGCCGTAAGCGAGAAACAATCTCTTGCTACAACATATATAGTCAAAGTGAGTCTGATAAAACAGACATTTAGTCAATTCATCATTAAATGCTTACTACAAGGCAGTGTTGCTGATGAAATAGTGCAAGAGCACACCCTCGTGGACAAAATGCTTACAGCACCTGGTATTCCCAGGCGGTCTCCCATCCAAGTACTAACCAGGCCCGACCCTGCTTAGCTTCCGAGATCAGACGAGATCGGGCAGTACCCAGGCTGGTATGGCCGTAAGCTAGAAACAATCTCTTGCTACAACATATATAGTCAAAGTGAGTGTGATAAACAGACATTGCATTTTCACCAATTAGATAAGCAGCTTGAACTTTGTGTCACTGAAAAAGTAGAAGAAATTACAAACACTGTTCCCATCACTTTTTAGCACAGGTAGTTGGATAAAATACAAACTTTATTTCCTTTCATCATTTGAACAGGGCAAAGGAGCACAAAGCACACAGAAGCTGCATTCAGCAACAATATTCTTGTTTGTCTTATAAATACAAGGCAGATGCTAATTGAAAACACAAGGAAATTTGATCCTATTAAAAAGGCAGGAAGCTGCATTTAGTCAATTTATCATTAAATGCTTACTACAAGGCAGTGTTGCTGATGAAATAGTGCAAGAGCACACCCTCGTGGACAAAATGCTTACAGCACCTGGTATTCCCAGGCGGTCTCCCATCCAAGTACTAAACAGGCCCGACCCTGCTTAGCTTCCGAGATCAGACAAGATCGGGCGTAGCCAGGCTGATATGGCCGTAAGCGAGAAACAATCTCTTGCTACAACATATATAGTCAAAGTGAGTCTGATAAAACAGACATTTAGTCAATTCATCATTAAATGCTTACTACAAGGCAGTGTTGCTGATGAAATAGTGCAAGAGCACACCCTCGTGGACAAAATGCTTACAGCACCTGGTATTCCCAGGGAGTCTCCCATCCAAGTACTAACCAGGCCCAACCCTGCTTAGCTTCCGAGATCAGACGAGATCGGGAGTACCCAGGCTGGTATGGCCGTAAGCTAGAAACAATCTCTTGCTACAACATATATAGTCAAAGTGAGTGTGATAAACAGACATTGCATTTTCACCAATTAGATAAGCAGCTTGAACTTTGTGTCACTGAAAAAGTAGAAGAAATTACAAACACTGTTCCCATCACTTTTTAGCACAGGTAGTTGGATAAAATACAAACTTTATTTCCTTTCATCATTTGAACAGGGCAAAGGAGCACAAAGCACACACAAGCTGCATTCAGCAACAATATTCTTGTTTGTCTTATAAATACAAGGCAGATGCTAATTGAAAACACAAGGAAATTTGATCCTATTAAAAAGGCAGGAAGCTGCATTTAGTCAATTAATCATTAAATGCTTACTACAAGGCAGTGTTGCTGATGAAATAGTGCAAGAGCACACCCTCGTGGACGAAATGCTTACAGCACCTGGTATTCCCAGGCGGTCTCCCATCCAAGTACTAACCAGGCCCGACCCTGCTTAGCTTCCGAGATCAGACAAGATCGGGTGAACCCAGGCTGATATGGCCGTAAGCGAGAAACAATCTCTTGCTACAACATATATAGTCAAAGTGAATCTGATAAAACAGACATTTAGTCAATTCATCATTAAATGCTTACTACAAGGCAGTGTTGCTGATGAAATAGTGCAAGAGCACACCCTCGTGGACAAAATGCTTACAGCACCTGGTATTCCCAGGCGGTCTCCCATCCAAGTACTAACCAGGCCCGACCCTGCTTAGCTTCCGAGATCAGACGAGATCGGGCATACCCAGGCTGATATGGCCGTACGCTAGAAACAATCTCTTGCTACAACATATATAGTCAAAGTGAGTCTGATAAAACAGACATTTAGTCAATTCATCATTAAATGCTTACTACAAGGCAGTGTTGCTGATGAAATAGTGCAAGAGCACACCCTCGTGGACAAAATGCTCACAGCACCTGGTATTCCCAGGCGGTCTCCCATCCAAGTACTAACCAGGCCCAACCCTGCTTAGCTTCCGAGATCAGACGAGATCGGGAGTACCCAGGCTGGTATGGCCGTAAGCTAGAAACAATCTCTTGCTACAACATATATAGTCAAAGTGAGTGTGATAAACAGACATTGCATTTTCACCAATTAGATAAGCAGCTTGAACTTTGTGTCACTGAAAAAGTAGAAGAAATTACAAACACTGTTCCCATCACTTTTTAGCACAGGTAGTTGGATAAAATACAAACTTTATTTCCTTTCATCATTTGAACAGGGCAAAGGAGCACAAAGCACACACAAGCTGCATTCAGCAACAATATTCTTGTTTGTCTTATAAATACAAGGCAGATGCTAATTGAAAACACAAGGAAATGTGATCCTATTAAAAAGGCAGGAAGCTGCATTTAGTCAATTAATCATTAAATGCTTACTACAAGGCAGTGTTGCTGATGAAATAGTGCAAGAGCACACCCTCGTGGACGAAATGCTTACAGCACCTGGTATTCCCAGGCGGTCTCCCATCCAAGTACTAACCAGGCCCGACCCTGCTTAGCTTCCGAGATCAGACAAGATCGGGTGAACCCAGGCTGATATGGCCGTAAGCGAGAAACAATCTCTTGCTACAACATATATAGTCAAAGTGAGTCTGATAAAACAGACATTTAGTCAATTCATCATTAAATGCTTACTACAAGGCAGTGTTGCTGATGAAATAGTGCAAGAGCACACCCTCGTGGACAAAATGCTTACAGCACCTGGTATTCCCAGGCGGTCTCCCATCCAAGTACTAACCAGGCCCGACCCTGCTTAGCTTCCGAGATCAGACGAGATCGGGCATACCCAGGCTGATATGGCCGTACGCTAGAAACAATCTCTTGCTACAACATATATAGTCAAAGTGAGTCTGATAAAACAGACATTTAGTCAATTCATCATTAAATGCTTACTACAAGGCAGTGTTGCTGATGAAATAGTGCAAGAGCACACCCTCGTGGACAAAATGCTTACAGCACCTGGTATTCCCAGGCGGTCTCCCATCCAAGCACTAACCAGGCCCAACCCTGCTTAGCTTCCGAGATCAGACGAGATCGGGAGTACCCAGGCTGGTATGGCCGTAAGCTAGAAACAATCTCTTGCTACAACATATATAGTCAAAGTGAGTGTGATAAACAGACATTGCATTTTCACCAATTAGATAAGCAGCTTGAACTTTGTGTCACTGAAAAAGTAGAAGAAATTACAAACACTGTTCCCATCACTTTTTAGCACAGGTAGTTGGATAAAATACAAACTTTATTTCCTTTCATCATTTGAACAGGGCAAAGGAGCACAAAGCACACAGAAGCTGCATTCAGCAACAATATTCTTGTTTGTCTTATAAATACAAGGCAGATGCTAATTGAAAACACAAGGAAATTTGATCCTATTAAAAAGGCAGGAAGCTGCATTTAGTCAATTTATCATTAAATGCTTACTACAAGGCAGTGTTGCTGATGAAATAGTGCAAGAGCACACCCTCGTGGACAAAATGCTTACAGCACCTGGTATTCCCAGGCGGTCTCCCATCCAAGTACTAAACAGGCCCGACCCTGCTTAGCTTCCGAGATCAGACAAGATCGGGCGTAGCCAGGCTGATATGGCCGTAAGCGAGAAACAATCTCTTGCTACAACATATATAGTCAAAGTGAGTCTGATAAAACAGACATTCAGTCAATTCATCATTAAATGCTTACTACAAGGCAGTGTTGCTGATGAAATAGTGCAAGAGCACACCCTCGTGGACAAAATGCTTACAGCACCTGGTATTCCCAGGGAGTCTCCCATCCAAGTACTAACCAGGCCCAACCCTGCTTAGCTTCCGAGATCAGACGAGATCGGGAGTACCCAGGCTGGTATGGCCGTAAGCTAGAAACAATCTCTTGCTACAACATATATAGTCAAAGTGAGTGTGATAAACAGACATTGCATTTTCACCAATTAGATAAGCAGCTTGAACTTTGTGTCACTGAAAAAGTAGAAGAAATTACAAACACTGTTCCCATCACTTTTTAGCACAGGTAGTTGGATAAAATACAAACTTTATTTCCTTTCATCATTTGAACAGGGCAAAGGAGCACAAAGCACACACAAGCTGCATTCAGCAACAATATTCTTGTTTGTCTTATAAATACAAGGCAGATGCTAATTGAAAACACAAGGAAATTTGATCCTATTAAAAAGGCAGGAAGCTGCATTTAGTCAATTCATCATTAAACGCTTACTACAAGGCAGTGTTGCTGATGAAATAGTGCAAGAGCACACCCTCGTGGACAAAATGCTTACAGCACCTGGCATTCCCAGGCGGTCTACCATCCAAGTACTGACCAGGCCCGACCCTGCTTAGCTTCCGAGATCAGACTAGATCGGGAGTACCCAGGCTGA
>NC_138298.1:3077500-3092500 GCF_965601325.2 Salmo salar
AAATGCTTACTACAAGGCAGTGTTGCTGATGAAATAGTGCAAGAGCACACCCTCGTGGACAAAATGCTTACAGCACCTGGTATTCCCAGGCGGTCTCCCATCCAAGTACTAACCAGGCCCGACCCTGCTTAGCTTCCGAGATCAGCCGAGATCGTGCGTACCCAGGCTGGTATGGCCGTAAGCGAGAAAAAATCTCTTGCTACAACATATATAGTCAAAGTGAGTGTGATAAACAGACATTGCATTTCCACCAATTAGATAAGCAGCTTGAACTTTGTGTCACTGAAAAAGTAGAAGAAATTACAAACACTCTTCCCATGACTTTTTAGCACAGGTAGTTGGATAAAATACAAACTTTATTTCCTTTCATCAATTGAACAGGGCAAAGGAGCACAAAGCACACACAAGCTGCATTCAGCAACAATATTCTTGTTTGTCTTATAAATACAAGGCAGATGCTAATTGAAAACACAAGGAAAATTGATCCTATTAAAAAGGCAGGAAGCTGCATTTAGTCAATTCATCATTAAATGCTTACTACAAGGCAGTGTTGCTGATGAAATAGTGCAAGAGCACACCCTCGTGGACAAAATGCTTACAGCACCTGGTATTCCCAGGCGGTCTACCATCCAAGTACTGACCAGGCCCGACCCTGCTTAGCTTCCGAGATCAGACGAGATCGGGAGTACCCAGGCTGATATGGCCGTAAGCGAGAAACAATCTCTTGCTACAACATATATAGTCAAAGTGAGTCTGATAAAACAGACATTTAGTCAATTCATCATTAAATGCTTACTACAAGGCAGTGTTGCTGATGAAATAGTGCAAGAGCACACCCTCGTGGACAAAATGCTTACAGCACCTGGTATTCCCAGGCGGTCTCCCATCCAAGTACTAACCAGGCCCGACCCTGCTTAGCTTCCGAGAGCAGCCGAGATCGTGCGTACCCAGGCTGGTATGGCCGTAAGCAAGAAAAAATCTCTTGCTACAACATATATAGTCAAAGTGAGTGTGATAAACAGACATTGCATTTCCACCAATTAGATAAGCAGCTTGAACTTTGTGTCACTGAAAAAGTAGAAGAAATTACAAACACTCTTCCCATCACTTTTTAGCACAGGTAGTTGGATAAAATACAAACTTTATTTCCTTTCATCATTTGAACAGGGCAAAGGAGCACAAAGCACACACAAGCTGCATTCAGCAACAATATTCTTGTTTGTCTTATAAATACAAGGCAGATGCTAATTGAAAACACAAGGAAATTTGATCCTATTAAAAAGGCAGGAAGCTGCATTTAGTCAATTCATCATTAAATGCTTACTACAAGGCAGTGTTGCTGATGAAATAGTGCAGGGGCACACCCTCGTGGACAAAATGCTTACAGCACCTGGTATTCCCAGGCGGTCTCCCATCCAAGTACTAACCAGGCCCGACCCTGCTTAGCTTCCGAGATCAGACGAGATCGGGCGTACCCAGGCTGGTATGGCCGTAAGCGAGAAACAATCTCTTGCTACAACATATATAGTCAAAGTGAGTGTGATAAACAGACATTGCATTTTCACCAATTAGATAAGCAGCTTGAACTTTGTGTCACTGAAAAAGTAGAAGAAATTACAAACACTGTTCCCATCACTTTTTAGCACAGGTAATTGGATAAAATACAAACTTTATTTCCATTCATCATTTGAACAGGGCAAAGGAGCACAAAGCACACACAAGCTGCATTCAGCAACAATATTCTTGTTTGTCTTATAAATACAAGGCAGATGCTAATTGAAAACACAAGGAAATTTGATCCTATTAAAAAGGCAGGAAGCTGCATTTAGTCAATTCATCATTAAATGCTTACTACAAGGCAGTGTTGCTGATGAAATAGTGCAAGAGCACACCCTCGTGGACAAAATGCTTACAGCACCTGGTATTCCCAGGCGGTCTCCCATCCAAGTACTAACCAGGCCCGACCCTGCTTAGCTTCCGAGATCAGACGAGATCGGGCGTACCCAGGCTGATATGGCCGTAAGCGAGAAACAATCTCTTGCTACAACATATATAGTCAAAGTGAGTCTGATAAAACAGACATTTAGTGAATTCATCATTAAATGCTTACTACAAGGCAGTGTTGCTGATGAAATAGTGCAAGAGCACACCCTCGTGGACAAAATGCTTACAGCACCTGGTATTCCCAGGCGGTCTACCATCCAAGTACTAACCAGGCCCGACCCTGCTTAGCTTCCGAGAGCAGCCGAGATCGTGCGTACCCAGGCTGGTATGGCCGTAAGCAAGAAAAAATCTCTTGCTACAACATATATAGTCAAAGTGAGTGTGATAAACAGACATTGCATTTCCACCAATTAGATAAGCAGCTTGAACTTTGTGTCACTGAAAAAGTAGAAGAAATTACAAACACTCTTCCCATCACTTTTTAGCACAGGTAGTTGGATAAAATACAAACTTTATTTCCTTTCATCATTTGAACAGGGCAAAGGAGCACAAAGCACACACAAGCTGCATTCAGCAACAATATTCTTGTTTGTCTTATAAATACAAGGCAGATGCTAATTGAAAACACAAGGAAATTTGATCCTATTAAAAAGGCAGGAAGCTGCATTTAGTCAATTCATCATTAAATGCTTACTACAAGGCAGTGTTGCTGATGAAATAGTGCAGGGGCACACCCTCGTGGACAAAATGCTTACAGCACCTGGTATTCCCAGGCGGTCTCCCATCCAAGTACTAACCAGGCCCGACCCTGCTTAGCTTCCGAGATCAGACGAGATCGGGCGTACCCAGGCTGGTATGGCCGTAAGCGAGAAACAATCTCTTGCTACAACATATATAGTCAAAGTGAGTGTGATAAACAGACATTGCATTTTCACCAATTAGATAAGCAGCTTGAACTTTGTGTCACTGAAAAAGTAGAAGAAATTACAAACACTGTTCCCATCACTTTTTAGCACAGGTAATTGGATAAAATACAAACTTTATTTCCATTCATCATTTGAACAGGGCAAAGGAGCACAAAGCACACACAAGCTGCATTCAGCAACAATATTCTTGTTTGTCTTATAAATACAAGGCAGATGCTAATTGAAAACACAAGGAAATTTGATCCTATTAAAAAGGCAGGAAGCTGCATTTAGTCAATTCATCATTAAATGCTTACTACAAGGCAGTGTTGCTGATGAAATAGTGCAGGGGCACACCCTCGTGGACAAAATGCTTACAGCACCTGGTATTCCCAGGCGGTCTCCCATCCAAGTACTAACCAGGCCCGACCCTGCTTAGCTTCCGAGATCAGACGAGATCGGGCGTACCCAGGCTGATATGGCCGTAAGCGAGAAACAATCTCTTGCTACAACATATATAGTCAAAGTGAGTCTGATAAAACAGACATTTAGTGAATTCATCATTAAATGCTTACTACAAGGCAGTGTTGCTGATGAAATAGTGCAAGAGCACACCCTCGTGGACAAAATGCTTACAGCACCTGGTATTCCCAGGCGGTCTCCCATCCAAGTACTAACCAGGCCCGACCCTGCTTAGCTTCCGAGATCAGACGAGATCGTGCGTACCCAGGCTGGTATGGCCGTAAGCGAGAAAAAATCTCTTGCTACAACATATATAGTCAAAGTGAGTGTGATAAACAGACATTGCATTTCCACCAATTAGATAAGCAGCTTGAACTTTGTGTCACTGAAAAAGTAGAAGAAATTACAAACACTCTTCCCATGACTTTTTAGCACAGGTAGTTGGATAAAATACAAACTTTATTTCCTTTCATCAATTGAACAGGGCAAAGGAGCACAAAGCACACACAAGCTGCATTCAGCAACAATATTCTTGTTTGTCTTATAAATACAAGGCAGATGCTAATTGAAAACACAAGGAAAATTGATCCTATTAAAAAGGCAGGAAGCTGCATTTAGTCAATTCATCATTAAATGCTTACTACAAGGCAGTGTTGCTGATGAAATAGTGCAAGAGCACACCCTCGTGGACAAAATGCTTACAGCACCTGGTATTCCCAGGCGGTCTCCCATCCAAGTACTAACCAGGCCCGACCCTGCTTAGCTTCCGAGATCAGGAGTACCCAGGCTGGTATGGCCGTAAGCTAGAAACAATCTCTTGCTACAACATATATAGTCAAAGTGAGTGTGATAAACAGACATTGCATTTTCACCAATTAGATAAGCAGCTTGAACTTTGTGTCACTGAAAAAGTAGAAGAAATTACAAACACTGTTCCCATCACTTTTTAGCACAGGTAGTTGGATAAAATACAAACTTTTTTTCCTTTCATCATTTGAACAGGGGAAAGGAGCACAAAGCACACACAAGCTGCATTCAGCAACAATATTCTTGTTTGTCTTATAAATACAAGGCAGATGCTAATTGAAAACACAAGGAAATTTGATCCTATTAAAAAGGCAGGAAGCTGCATTTAGTCAATTCATCATTAAATGCTTACTACAAGGCAGTGTTGCTGATGAAATAGTGCAAGAGCACACCCTCGTGGACAAAATGCTTACAGCACCTGGTATTCCCAGGCGGTCTACCATCCAAGTACTGACCAGGCCCGACCCTGCTTAGCTTCCGAGATCAGACGAGATCGGGAGTACCCAGGCTGATATGGCCGTAAGCGAGAAACAATCTCTTGCTACAACATATATAGTCAAAGTGAGTCTGATAAAACAGACATTTAGTCAATTCATCATTAAATGCTTACTACAAGGCAGTGTTGCTGATGAAATAGTGCAAGAGCACACCCTCGTGGACAAAATGCTTACAGCACCTGGTATTCCCAGGCGGTCTCCCATCCAAGTACTAACCAGGCCCGACCCTGCTTAGCTTCCGAGAGCAGCCGAGATCGTGCGTACCCAGGCTGGTATGGCCGTAAGCAAGAAAAAATCTCTTGCTACAACATATATAGTCAAAGTGAGTGTGATAAACAGACATTGCATTTCCACCAATTAGATAAGCAGCTTGAACTTTGTGTCACTGAAAAAGTAGAAGAAATTACAAACACTCTTCCCATCACTTTTTAGCACAGGTAGTTGGATAAAATACAAACTTTATTTCCTTTCATCATTTGAACAGGGCAAAGGAGCACAAAGCACACACAAGCTGCATTCAGCAACAATATTCTTGTTTGTCTTATAAATACAAGGCAGATGCTAATTGAAAACACAAGGAAATTTGATCCTATTAAAAAGGCAGGAAGCTGCATTTAGTCAATTCATCATTAAATGCTTACTACAAGGCAGTGTTGCTGATGAAATAGTGCAGGGGCACACCCTCGTGGACAAAATGCTTACAGCACCTGGTATTCCCAGGCGGTCTCCCATCCAAGTACTAACCAGGCCCGACCCTGCTTAGCTTCCGAGATCAGACGAGATCGGGCGTACCCAGGCTGGTATGGCCGTAAGCGAGAAACAATCTCTTGCTACAACATATATAGTCAAAGTGAGTCTGATAAAACAGACATTTAGTCAATTCATCATTAAATGCTTAATACAAGGCAGTGTTGCTGATGAAATAGTGCAAGAGCACACCCTCGTGGACAAAATGCTTACAGCACCTGGTATTCCCAGGCGGTCTCCCATCCAAGTACTAACCAGGCCCGACCCTGCTTAGCTTCCGAGATCAGACGAGATCGGGCGTACCCAGGCTGGTATGGCCGTAAGCGAGAAACAATCTCTTGCTACAACATATATAGTCAAAGTGAGTGTGATAAACAGACATTGCATTTTCACCAATTAGATAAGCAGCTTGAACTTTGTGTCACTGAAAAAGTAGAAGAAATTACAAACACTGTTCCCATCACTTTTTAGCACAGGTAGTTGGATAAAATACAAACTTTATTTCCTTTCATCATTTGAACAGGGCAAAGGAGCACAAAGCACACACAAGCTGCATTCAGCAACAATATTCTTGTTTGTCTTATAAATACAAGGCAGATGCTAATTGAAAACACAAGGAAATTTGATCCTATTAAAAAGGCAGGAAGCTGCATTTAGTCAATTCATCATTAAATGCTTACTACAAGGCAGTGTTGCTGATGAAATAGTGCAGGGGCACACCCTCGTGGACAAAATGCTTACAGCACCTGGTATTCCCAGGCGGTCTCCCATCCAAGTACTAACCAGGACCGACCCTGCTTAGCTTCCGAGATCAGACGAGATCGGGCGTACCCAGGCTGGTATGGCCGTAAGCGAGAAACAATCTCTTGCTACAACATATATAGTCAAAGTGAGTCTGATAAAACAGACATTTAGTCAATTCATCATTAAATGCTTAATACAAGGCAGTGTTGCTGATGAAATAGTGCAAGAGCACACCCTCGTGGACAAAATGCTTACAGCACCTGGTATTCCCAGGCGGTCTCCCATCCAAGTACTAACCAGGCCCGACCCTGCTTAGCTTCCGAGATCAGACGTACCCAGGCTGGTATGGCCGTAAGCGAGAAACAATCTTTTGCTACAACATATATAGTCAAAGTGAGTGTGATAAACAGACATTGCATTTTCACCAATTAGATAAGCAGCTTGAACTTTGTGTCACTGAAAAAGTAGAAGAAATTACAAACACTGTTCCCATCACTTTTTAGCACAGGTAGTTGGATAAAATACAAACTTTATTTCCTTTCATCATTTGAACAGGGCAAAGGAGCACAAAGCACACACAAGCTGCATTCAGCAACAATATTCTTGTTTGTCTTATAAATACAAGGCAGATGCTAATTGAAAACACAAGGAAATTTGATCCTATTAAAAAGGCAGGAAGCTGCATTTAGTCAATTCATCATTAAATGCTTACTACAAGGCAGTGTTGCTGATGAAATAGTGCAGGGGCACACCCTCGTGGACAAAATGCTTACAGCACCTGGTATTCCCAGGCGGTCTCCCATCCAAGTACTAACCAGGCCCGACCCTGCTTAGCTTCCGAGATCAGACGAGATCGGGCGTACCCAGGCTGGTATGGCCGTAAGCGAGAAACAATCTCTTGCTACAACATATATAGTCAAAGTGAGTCTGATAAAACAGACATTTAGTCAATTCATCATTAAATGCTTAATACAAGGCAGTGTTGCTGATGAAATAGTGCAAGAGCACACCCTCGTGGACAAAATGCTTACAGCACCTGGTATTCCCAGGCGGTCTCCCATCCAAGTACTAACCAGGCCCGACCCTGCTTAGCTTCCGAGATCAGACGAGATCGGGCGTACCCAGGCTGGTATGGCCGTAAGCGAGAAACAATCTCTTGCTACAACATATATAGTCAAAGTGAGTGTGATAAACAGACATTGCATTTTCACCAATTAGATAAGCAGCTTGAACTTTGTGTCACTGAAAAAGTAGAAGAAATTACAAACACTGTTCCCATCACTTTTTACCACAGGTAGTTGGATAAAATACAAACTTTATTTCCTTTCATCATTTGAACAGGGCAAAGGAGCACAAAGCACACACAAGCTGCATTCAGCAACAATATTCTTGTTTGTCTTATAAATACAAGGCAGATGCTAATTGAAAACACAAGGAAATTTGATCCTATTAAAAAGGCAGGAAGCTGCATTTAGTCAATTCATCATTAAATGCTTACTACAAGGCAGTGTTGCTGATGAAATAGTGCAGGGGCACACCCTCGTGGACAAAATGCTTACAGCACCTGGTATTCCCAGGCGGTCTCCCATCCAAGTACTAACCAGGCCCGACCCTGCTTAGCTTCCGAGATCAGACGAGATCGGGCGTACCCAGGCTGGTATGGCCGTAAGCGAGAAACAATCTCTTGCTACAACATATATAGTCAAAGTGAGTGTGATAAACAGACATTGCATTTTCACCAATTAGATAAGCAGCTTGAACTTTGTGTCACTGAAAAAGTAGAAGAAATTACAAACACTGTTCCCATCACTTTTTAGCACAGGTAGTTGGATAAAATACAAACTTTATTTCCTTTCATCATTTGAACAGGGCAAAGGAGCACAAAGCACACACAAGCTGCATTCAGCAACAATATTCTTGTTTGTCTTATAAATACAAGGCAGATGCTAATTGAAAACACAAGGAAATTTGATCCTATTAAAAAGGCAGGAAGCTGCATTTAGTCAATTCATCATTAAATGCTTACTACAAGGCAGTGTTGCTGATGAAATAGTGCAGGGGCACACCCTCGTGGACAAAATGCTTACAGCACCTGGTATTCCCAGGCGGTCTCCCATCCAAGTACTAACCAGGCCCGACCATGCTTAGCTTCCGAGATCAGACGAGATCGGGCGTACCCAGGCTGGTATGGCCGTAAGCGAGAAACAATCTCTTGCTACAACATATATAGTCAAAGTGAGTCTGATAAAACAGACATTTAGTCAATTCATCATTAAATGCTTAATACAAGGCAGTGTTGCTGATGAAATAGTGCAAGAGCACACCCTCGTGGACAAAATGCTTACAGCACCTGGTATTCCCAGGCGGTCTCCCATCCAAGTACTAACCAGGCCCGACCCTGCTTAGCTTCCGAGATCAGACGAGATCGGGCGTACCCAGGCTGGTATGGCCGTAAGCGAGAAACAATCTCTTGCTACAACATATATAGTCAAAGTGAGTGTGATAAACAGACATTGCATTTTCACCAATTAGATAAGCAGCTTGAACTTTGTGTCACTGAAAAAGTAGAAGAAATTACAAACACTGTTCCCATCACTTTTTAGCACAGGTAGTTGGATAAAATACAAACTTTATTTCCTTTCATCATTTGAACAGGGCAAAGGAGCACAAAGCACACACAAGCTGCATTCAGCAACAATATTCTTGTTTGTCTTATAAATACAAGGCAGATGCTAATTGAAAACACAAGGAAATTTGATCCTATTAAAAAGGCAGGAAGCTGCATTTAGTCAATTCATCATTAAATGCTTACTACAAGGCAGTGTTGCTGATGAAATAGTGCAGGGGCACACCCTCGTGGACAAAATGCTTACAGCACCTGGTATTCCCAGGCGGTCTCCCATCCAAGTACTAACCAGGCCCGACCATGCTTAGCTTCCGAGATCAGACGAGATCGGGCGTACCCAGGCTGGTATGGCCGTAAGCGAGAAACAATCTCTTGCTACAACATATATAGTCAAAGTGAGTCTGATAAAACAGACATTTAGTCAATTCATCATTAAATGCTTAATACAAGGCAGTGTTGCTGATGAAATAGTGCAAGAGCACACCCTCGTGGACAAAATGCTTACAGCACCTGGTATTCCCAGGCGGTCTCCCATCCAAGTACTAACCAGGCCCGACCCTGCTTAGCTTCCGAGATCAGACGAGATTGGGAGTACCCAGGCTGGTATGGCCGTAAGCGAGAAACAACCTCTTGCTACAACATATATAGTCAAAGTGAGTGTGATAAACAGACATTGCATTTTCACCAATTAGATAAGCAGCTTGAACTTTGTGTCACTGAAAAAGTAGAAGAAATTACAAACACTGTTCCCATCACTTTTTAGCACAGGTAGTTGGATAAAATACAAACTTTATTTCCTTTCATCATTTGAACAGGGCAAAGGAGCACAAAGCACACACAAGCTGCATTCAGCAACAATATTCTTGTTTGTCTTATAAATACAAGGCAGATGCTAATTGAAAACACAAGGAAATTTGATCCTATTAAAAAGGCAGGAAGCTGCATTTAGTCAATTCATCATTAAATGCTTACTACAAGGCAGTGTTGCTGATGAAATAGTGCAGGGGCACACCCTCGTGGACAAAATGCTTACAGCACCTGGTATTCCCAGGCGGTCTCCCATCCAAGTACTAACCAGGCCCGACCCTGCTTAGCTTCCGAGATCAGACGAGATCGGGAGTACCCAGGCTGATATGGCCGTAAGCGAGAAACAATCTCTTGCTACAACATATATAGTCAAAGTGAGTCTGATAAAACAGACATTTAGTCAATTCATCATTAAATGCTTACTACAAGGCAGTGTTGCTGATGAAATAGTGCAAGAGCACACCCTCGTGGACAAAATGCTTACAGCACCTGGTATTCCCAGGCGGTCTCCCATCCAAGTACTAACCAGGCCCGACCCTGCTTAGCTTCCGAGAGCAGCCGAGATCGTGCGTACCCAGGCTGGTATGGCCGTAAGCAAGAAAAAATCTCTTGCTACAACATATATAGTCAAAGTGAGTGTGATAAACAGACATTGCATTTCCACCAATTAGATAAGCAGCTTGAACTTTGTGTCACTGAAAAAGTAGAAGAAATTACAAACACTCTTCCCATCACTTTTTAGCACAGGTAGTTGGATAAAATACAAACTTTATTTCCTTTCATCATTTGAACAGGGCAAAGGAGCACAAAGCACACACAAGCTGCATTCAGCAACAATATTCTTGTTTGTCTTATAAATACAAGGCAGATGCTAATTGAAAACACAAGGAAATTTGATCCTATTAAAAAGGCAGGAAGCTGCATTTAGTCAATTCATCATTAAATGCTTACTACAAGGCAGTGTTGCTGATGAAATAGTGCAGGGGCACACCCTCGTGGACAAAATGCTTACAGCACCTGGTATTCCCAGGCGGTCTCCCATCCAAGTACTAACCAGGCCCGACCCTGCTTAGCTTCCGAGATCAGACGAGATCGGGCGTACCCAGGCTGGTATGGCCGTAAGCGAGAAACAATCTCTTGCTACAACATATATAGTCAAAGTGAGTCTGATAAAACAGACATTTAGTCAATTCATCATTAAATGCTTAATACAAGGCAGTGTTGCTGATGAAATAGTGCAAGAGCACACCCTCGTGGACAAAATGCTTACAGCACCTGGTATTCCCAGGCGGTCTCCCATCCAAGTACTAACCAGGCCCGACCCTGCTTAGCTTCCGAGATCAGACGAGATCGGGCGTACCCAGGCTGGTATGGCCGTAAGCGAGAAACAATCTCTTGCTACAACATATATAGTCAAAGTGAGTGTGATAAACAGACATTGCATTTTCACCAATTAGATAAGCAGCTTGAACTTTGTGTCACTGAAAAAGTAGAAGAAATTACAAACACTGTTCCCATCACTTTTTAGCACAGGTAGTTGGATAAAATACAAACTTTATTTCCTTTCATCATTTGAACAGGGCAAAGGAGCACAAAGCACACACAAGCTGCATTCAGCAACAATATTCTTGTTTGTCTTATAAATACAAGGCAGATGCTAATTGAAAACACAAGGAAATTTGATCCTATTAAAAAGGCAGGAAGCTGCATTTAGTCAATTCATCATTAAATGCTTACTACAAGGCAGTGTTGCTGATGAAATAGTGCAGGGGCACACCCTCGTGGACAAAATGCTTACAGCACCTGGTATTCCCAGGCGGTCTCCCATCCAAGTACTAACCAGGACCGACCCTGCTTAGCTTCCGAGATCAGACGAGATCGGGCGTACCCAGGCTGGTATGGCCGTAAGCGAGAAACAATCTCTTGCTACAACATATATAGTCAAAGTGAGTCTGATAAAACAGACATTTAGTCAATTCATCATTAAATGCTTAATACAAGGCAGTGTTGCTGATGAAATAGTGCAAGAGCACACCCTCGTGGACAAAATGCTTACAGCACCTGGTATTCCCAGGCGGTCTCCCATCCAAGTACTAACCAGGCCCGACCCTGCTTAGCTTCCGAGATCAGACGAGATTGGGAGTACCCAGGCTGGTATGGCCGTAAGCGAGAAACAACCTCTTGCTACAACATATATAGTCAAAGTGAGTGTGATAAACAGACATTGCATTTTCACCAATTAGATAAGCAGCTTGAACTTTGTGTCACTGAAAAAGTAGAAGAAATTACAAACACTGTTCCCATCACTTTTTAGCACAGGTAGTTGGATAAAATACAAACTTTATTTCCTTTCATCATTTGAACAGGGCAAAGGAGCACAAAGCACACACAAGCTGCATTCAGCAACAATATTCTTGTTTGTCTTATAAATACAAGGCAGATGCTAATTGAAAACACAAGGAAATTTGATCCTATTAAAAAGGCAGGAAGCTGCATTTAGTCAATTCATCATTAAATGCTTACTACAAGGCAGTGTTGCTGATGAAATAGTGCAGGGGCACACCCTCGTGGACAAAATGCTTACAGCACCTGGTATTCCCAGGCGGTCTCCCATCCAAGTACTAACCAGGCCCGACCCTGCTTAGCTTCCGAGATCAGACGAGATCGGGAGTACCCAGGCTGATATGGCCGTAAGCGAGAAACAATCTCTTGCTACAACATATATAGTCAAAGTGAGTCTGATAAAACAGACATTTAGTCAATTCATCATTAAATGCTTACTACAAGGCAGTGTTGCTGATGAAATAGTGCAAGAGCACACCCTCGTGGACAAAATGCTTACAGCACCTGGTATTCCCAGGCGGTCTCCCATCCAAGTACTAACCAGGCCCGACCCTGCTTAGCTTCCGAGAGCAGCCGAGATCGTGCGTACCCAGGCTGGTATGGCCGTAAGCAAGAAAAAATCTCTTGCTACAACATATATAGTCAAAGTGAGTGTGATAAACAGACATTGCATTTCCACCAATTAGATAAGCAGCTTGAACTTTGTGTCACTGAAAAAGTAGAAGAAATTACAAACACTCTTCCCATCACTTTTTAGCACAGGTAGTTGGATAAAATACAAACTTTATTTCCTTTCATCATTTGAACAGGGCAAAGGAGCACAAAGCACACACAAGCTGCATTCAGCAACAATATTCTTGTTTGTCTTATAAATACAAGGCAGATGCTAATTGAAAACACAAGGAAATTTGATCCTATTAAAAAGGCAGGAAGCTGCATTTAGTCAATTCATCATTAAATGCTTACTACAAGGCAGTGTTGCTGATGAAATAGTGCAGGGGCACACCCTCGTGGACAAAATGCTTACAGCACCTGGTATTCCCAGGCGGTCTCCCATCCAAGTACTAACCAGGCCCGACCCTGCTTAGCTTCCGAGATCAGACGAGATCGGGCGTACCCAGGCTGGTATGGCCGTAAGCGAGAAACAATCTCTTGCTACAACATATATAGTCAAAGTGAGTCTGATAAAACAGACATTTAGTCAATTCATCATTAAATGCTTAATACAAGGCAGTGTTGCTGATGAAATAGTGCAAGAGCACACCCTCGTGGACAAAATGCTTACAGCACCTGGTATTCCCAGGCGGTCTCCCATCCAAGTACTAACCAGGCCCGACCCTGCTTAGCTTCCGAGATCAGACGAGATCGGGCGTACCCAGGCTGGTATGGCCGTAAGCGAGAAACAATCTCTTGCTACAACATATATAGTCAAAGTGAGTGTGATAAACAGACATTGCATTTTCACCAATTAGATAAGCAGCTTGAACTTTGTGTCACTGAAAAAGTAGAAGAAATTACAAACACTGTTCCCATCACTTTTTAGCACAGGTAGTTGGATAAAATACAAACTTTATTTCCTTTCATCATTTGAA
The DNA here is from genome assembly GCF_965601325.2 of Salmo salar. Taxonomy (NCBI): domain Eukaryota; kingdom Metazoa; phylum Chordata; class Actinopteri; order Salmoniformes; family Salmonidae; genus Salmo; species Salmo salar. Next base: position 3,090,975 of record NC_138298.1, read on the forward strand.
CAGGGCAAAGGAGCACAAAGCACACACAAGCTGCATTCAGCAACAATATTCTTGTTTGTCTTATAAATACAAGGCAGATGCTAATTGAAAACACAAGGAAATTTGATCCTATTAAAAAGGCAGGAAGCTGCATTTAGTCAATTCATCATTAAATGCTTACTACAAGGCAGTGTTGCTGATGAAATAGTGCAGGGGCACACCCTCGTGGACAAAATGCTTACAGCACCTGGTATTCCCAGGCGGTCTCCCATCCAAGTACTAACCAGGACCGACCCTGCTTAGCTTCCGAGATCAGACGAGATCGGGCGTACCCAGGCTGGTATGGCCGTAAGCGAGAAACAATCTCTTGCTACAACATATATAGTCAAAGTGAGTCTGATAAAACAGACATTTAGTCAATTCATCATTAAATGCTTAATACAAGGCAGTGTTGCTGATGAAATAGTGCAAGAGCACACCCTCGTGGACAAAATGCTTACAGCACCTGGTATTCCCAGGCGGTCTCCCATCCAAGTACTAACCAGGCCCGACCCTGCTTAGCTTCCGAGATCAGACGTACCCAGGCTGGTATGGCCGTAAGCGAGAAACAATCTCTTGCTACAACATATATAGTCAAAGTGAGTGTGATAAACAGACATTGCATTTTCACCAATTAGATAAGCAGCTTGAACTTTGTGTCACTGAAAAAGTAGAAGAAATTACAAACACTGTTCCCATCACTTTTTAGCACAGGTAGTTGGATAAAATACAAACTTTATTTCCTTTCATCATTTGAACAGGGCAAAGGAGCACAAAGCACACACAAGCTGCATTCAGCAACAATATTCTTGTTTGTCTTATAAATACAAGGCAGATGCTAATTGAAAACACAAGGAAATTTGATCCTATTAAAAAGGCAGGAAGCTGCATTTAGTCAATTCATCATTAAATGCTTACTACAAGGCAGTGTTGCTGATGAAATAGTGCAGGGGCACACCCTCGTGGACAAAATGCTTACAGCACCTGGTATTCCCAGGCGGTCTCCCATCCAAGTACTAACCAGGCCCGACCCTGCTTAGCTTCCGAGATCAGACGAGATCGGGCGTACCCAGGCTGGTATGGCCGTAAGCGAGAAACAATCTCTTGCTACAACATATATAGTCAAAGTGAGTCTGATAAAACAGACATTTAGTCAATTCATCATTAAATGCTTAATACAAGGCAGTGTTGCTGATGAAATAGTGCAAGAGCACACCCTCGTGGACAAAATGCTTACAGCACCTGGTATTCCCAGGCGGTCTCCCATCCAAGTACTAACCAGGCCCGACCCTGCTTAGCTTCCGAGATCAGACGAGATCGGGCGTACCCAGGCTGGTATGGCCGTAAGCGAGAAACAATCTCTTGCTACAACATATATAGTCAAAGTGAGTGTGATAAACAGACATTGCATTTTCACCAATTAGATAAGCAGCTTGAACTTTGTGTCACTGAAAAAGTAGAAGAAATTACAAACACTGTTCCCATCACTTTTTACCACAGGTAGTTGG
>NC_138298.1:3097500-3102500 GCF_965601325.2 Salmo salar
CCATCCAAGTACTAACCAGGCACGACCCTGCTTAGCTTCCGAGATCAGACGAGATTGGGCGTACCCAGGCTGGTATGGCCGTAAGCGAGAAACAACCTCTTGCTACAACATATATAGTCAAAGTGAGTGTGATAAACAGACATTGCATTTTCACCAATTAGATAAGCAGCTTGAACTTTGTGTCACTGAAAAAGTAGAAGAAATTACAAACACTGTTCCCATCACTTTTTAGCACAGGTAGTTGGATAAAATACAAACTTTATTTCCTTTCATCATTTGAACAGGGCAAAGGAGCACAAAGCACACACAAGCTGCATTCAGCAACAATATTCTTGTTTGTCTTATAAATACAAGGCAGATGCTAATTGAAAACACAAGGAAATTTGATCCTATTAAAAAGGCAGGAAGCTGCATTTAGTCAATTCATCATTAAATGCTTACTACAAGGCAGTGTTGCTGATGAAATAGTGCAGGGGCACACCCTCGTGGACAAAATGCTTACAGCACCTGGTATTCCCAGGCGGTCTCCCATCCAAGTACTAACCAGGCCCGACCCTGCTTAGCTTCCGAGATCAGACGAGATCGGGGGTACCCAGGCTGGTATGGCCGTAAGCGAGAAACAATCTCTTGCTACAACATATATAGTCAAAGTGAGTGTGATAAACAGACATTGCATTTTCACCAATTAGATAAGCAGCTTGAACTTTGTGTCACTGAAAAAGTAGAAGAAATTACAAACACTGTTCCCATCACTTTTTAGCACAGGTAGTTGGATAAAATACAAACTTTATTTCCTTTCATCATTTGAACAGGGCAAAGGAGCACAAAGCACACACAAGCTGCATTCAGCAACAATATTCTTGTTTGTCTTATAAATACAAGGCAGATGCTAATTGAAAACACAAGGAAATTTGATCCTATTAAAAAGGCAGGAAGCTGCATTTAGTCAATTCATCATTAAATGCTTACTACAAGGCAGTGTTGCTGATGAAATAGTGCAGGGGCACACCCTCGTGGACAAAATGCTTACAGCACCTGGTATTCCCAGGCGGTCTCCCATCCAAGTACTAACCAGGCCCGACCCTGCTTAGCTTCCGAGATCAGACGAGATCGGGCGTACCCAGGCTGGTATGGCCGTAAGCGAGAAACAATCTCTTGCTACAACATATATAGTCAAAGTGAGTGTGATAAACAGACATTGCATTTTCACCAATTAGATAAGCAGCTTGAACTTTGTGTCACTGAAAAAGTAGAAGAAATTACAAACACTGTTCCCATCACTTTTTAGCACAGGTAGTTGGATAAAATACAAACTTTATTTCCTTTCATCATTTGAACAGGGCAAAGGAGCACAAAGCACACACAAGCTGCATTCAGCAACAATATTCTTGTTTGTCTTATAAATACAAGGCAGATGCTAATTGAAAACACAAGGAAATTTGATCCTATTAAAAAGGCAGGAAGCTGCATTTAGTCAATTCATCATTAAATGCTTACTACAAGGCAGTGTTGCTGATGAAATAGTGCAGGGGCACACCCTCGTGGACAAAATGCTTACAGCACCTGGTATTCCCAGGCGGTCTCCCATCCAAGTACTAACCAGGCCCGACCATGCTTAGCTTCCGAGATCAGACGAGATCGGGCGTACCCAGGCTGGTATGGCCGTAAGCGAGAAACAATCTCTTGCTACAACATATATAGTCAAAGTGAGTCTGATAAAACAGACATTTAGTCAATTCATCATTAAATGCTTAATACAAGGCAGTGTTGCTGATGAAATAGTGCAAGAGCACACCCTCGTGGACAAAATGCTTACAGCACCTGGTATTCCCAGGCGGTCTCCCATCCAAGTACTAACCAGGCCCGACCCTGCTTAGCTTCCGAGATCAGACGAGATTGGGCGTACCCAGGCTGGTATGGCCGTAAGCGAGAAACAACCTCTTGCTACAACATATATAGTCAAAGTGAGTGTGATAAACAGACATTGCATTTTCACCAATTAGATAAGCAGCTTGAACTTTGTGTCACTGAAAAAGTAGAAGAAATTACAAACACTGTTCCCATCACTTTTTAGCACAGGTAGTTGGATAAAATACAAACTTTATTTCCTTTCATCATTTGAACAGGGCAAAGGAGCACAAAGCACACACAAGCTGCATTCAGCAACAATATTCTTGTTTGTCTTATAAATACAAGGCAGATGCTAATTGAAAACACAAGGAAATTTGATCCTATTAAAAAGGCAGGAAGCTGCATTTAGTCAATTCATCATTAAATGCTTACTACAAGGCAGTGTTGCTGATGAAATAGTGCAGGGGCACACCCTCGTGGACAAAATGCTTACAGCACCTGGTATTCCCAGGCGGTCTCCCATCCAAGTACTAACCAGGCCCGACCCTGCTTAGCTTCCGAGATCAGACGAGATCGGGCGTACCCAGGCTGGTATGGCCGTAAGCGAGAAACAATCTCTTGCTACAACATATATAGTCAAAGTGAGTCTGATAAAACAGACATTTAGTCAATTCATCATTAAATGCTTAATACAAGGCAGTGTTGCTGATGAAATAGTGCAAGAGCACACCCTCGTGGACAAAATGCTTACAGCACCTGGTATTCCCAGGCGGTCTCCCATCCAAGTACTAACCAGGCCCGACCCTGCTTAGCTTCCGAGATCAGACGAGATTGGGCGTACCCAGGCTGGTATGGCCGTAAGCGAGAAACAACCTCTTGCTACAACATATATAGTCAAAGTGAGTCTGATAAAACAGACATTTAGTCAATTCATCATTAAATGCTTACTACAAGGCAGTGTTGCTGATGAAATAGTGCAAGAGCACACCCTCGTGGACAAAATGCTTACAGCACCTGGTATTCCCAGGCGGTCTCCCATCCAAGTACTAACCAGGCCCGACCCTGCTTAGCTTCCGAGAGCAGCCGAGATCGTGCGTACCCAGGCTGGTATGGCCGTAAGCAAGAAAAAATCTCTTGCTACAACATATATAGTCAAAGTGAGTGTGATAAACAGACATTGCATTTCCACCAATTAGATAAGCAGCTTGAACTTTGTGTCACTGAAAAAGTAGAAGAAATTACAAACACTCTTCCCATCACTTTTTAGCACAGGTAGTTGGATAAAATACAAACTTTATTTCCTTTCATCATTTGAACAGGGCAAAGGAGCACAAAGCACACACAAGCTGCATTCAGCAACAATATTCTTGTTTGTCTTATAAATACAAGGCAGATGCTAATTGAAAACACAAGGAAATTTGATCCTATTAAAAAGGCAGGAAGCTGCATTTAGTCAATTCATCATTAAATGCTTACTACAAGGCAGTGTTGCTGATGAAATAGTGCAGGGGCACACCCTCGTGGACAAAATGCTTACAGCACCTGGTATTCCCAGGCGGTCTCCCATCCAAGTACTAACCAGGCCCGACCCTGCTTAGCTTCCGAGATCAGACGAGATCGGGCGTACCCAGGCTGGTATGGCCGTAAGCGAGAAACAATCTCTTGCTACAACATATATAGTCAAAGTGAGTCTGATAAAACAGACATTTAGTCAATTCATCATTAAATGCTTAATACAAGGCAGTGTTGCTGATGAAATAGTGCAAGAGCACACCCTCGTGGACAAAATGCTTACAGCACCTGGTATTCCCAGGCGGTCTCCCATCCAAGTACTAACCAGGCACGACCCTGCTTAGCTTCCGAGATCAGACGAGATTGGGCGTACCCAGGCTGGTATGGCCGTAAGCGAGAAACAACCTCTTGCTACAACATATATAGTCAAAGTGAGTGTGATAAACAGACATTGCATTTTCACCAATTAGATAAGCAGCTTGAACTTTGTGTCACTGAAAAAGTAGAAGAAATTACAAACACTGTTCCCATCACTTTTTAGCACAGGTAGTTGGATAAAATACAAACTTTATTTCCTTTCATCATTTGAACAGGGCAAAGGAGCACAAAGCACACACAAGCTGCATTCAGCAACAATATTCTTGTTTGTCTTATAAATACAAGGCAGATGCTAATTGAAAACACAAGGAAATTTGATCCTATTAAAAAGGCAGGAAGCTGCATTTAGTCAATTCATCATTAAATGCTTACTACAAGGCAGTGTTGCTGATGAAATAGTGCAGGGGCACACCCTCGTGGACAAAATGCTTACAGCACCTGGTATTCCCAGGCGGTCTCCCATCCAAGTACTAACCAGGCCCGACCCTGCATAGCTTCCGAGATCAGACGAGATCGGGCGTACCCAGGCTGGTATGGCCGTAAGCGAGAAACAATCTCTTGCTACAACATATATAGTCAAAGTGAGTCTGATAAAACAGACATTTAGTCAATTCATCATTAAATGCTTAATACAAGGCAGTGTTGCTGATGAAATAGTGCAAGAGCACACCCTCGTGGACAAAATGCTTACAGCACCTGGTATTCCCAGGCGGTCTCCCATCCAAGTACTAACCAGGCCCGACCCTGCTTAGCTTCCGAGATCAGACGAGATTGGGCGTACCCAGGCTGGTATGGCCGTAAGGGAGAAACAACCTCTTGCTACAACATATATAGTCAAAGTGAGTGTGATAAACAGACATTGCATTTTCACCAATTAGATAAGCAGCTTGAACTTTGTGTCACTGAAAAAGTAGAAGAAATTACAAACACTGTTCCCATCACTTTTTAGCACAGGTAGTTGGATAAAATACAAACTTTATTTCCTTTCATCATTTGAACAGGGCAAAGGAGCACAAAGCACACACAAGCTGCATTCAGCAACAATATTCTTGTTTGTCTTATAAATACAAGGCAGATGCTAATTGAAAACACAAGGAAATTTGATCCTATTAAAAAGGAAGGAAGCTGCATTTAGTCAATTCATCATTAAATGCTTACTACAAGGCAGTGTTGCTGATGAAATAGTGCAGGGGCACACCCTCGTGGACAAAATGCTTACAGCACCTGGTATTCCCAGGCGGTCTCCCATCCAAGTACTA
>NC_138298.1:3107500-3202500 GCF_965601325.2 Salmo salar
GAGATCAGACGAGATTGGGCGTACCCAGGCTGGTATGGCCGTAAGCGAGAAACAACCTCTTGCTACAACATATATAGTCAAAGTGAGTGTGATAAACAGACATTGCATTTTCACCAATTAGATAAGCAGCTTGAACTTTGTGTCACTGAAAAAGTAGAAGAAATTACAAACACTGTTCCCATCACTTTTTAGCACAGGTAGTTGGATAAAATACAAACTTTATTTCCTTTCATCATTTGAACAGGGCAAAGGAGCACAAAGCACACACAAGCTGCATTCAGCAACAATATTCTTGTTTGTCTTATAAATACAAGGCAGATGCTAATTGAAAACACAAGGAAATTTGATCCTATTAAAAAGGCAGGAAGCTGCATTTAGTCAATTCATCATTAAATGCTTACTACAAGGCAGTGTTGCTGATGAAATAGTGCAGGGGCACACCCTCGTGGACAAAATGCTTACAGCACCTGGTATTCCCAGGCGGTCTCCCATCCAAGTACTAACCAGGCCCGACCCTGCTTAGCTTCCGAGATCAGACGAGATCGGGCGTACCCAGGCTGGTATGGCCGTAAGCGAGAAACAATCTCTTGCTACAACATATATAGTCAAAGTGAGTGTGATAAACAGACATTGCATTTTCACCAATTAGATAAGCAGCTTGAACTTTGTGTCACTGAAAAAGTAGAAGAAATTACAAACACTGTTCCCATCACTTTTTAGCACAGGTAGTTGGATAAAATACAAACTTTATTTCCTTTCATCATTTGAACAGGGCAAAGGAGCACAAAGCACACACAAGCTGCATTCAGCAACAATATTCTTGTTTGTCTTATAAATACAAGGCAGATGCTAATTGAAAACACAAGGAAATTTGATCCTATTAAAAAGGCAGGAAGCTGCATTTAGTCAATTCATCATTAAATGCTTACTACAAGGCAGTGTTGCTGATGAAATAGTGCAGGGGCACACCCTCGTGGACAAAATGCTTACAGCACCTGGTATTCCCAGGCGGTCTCCCATCCAAGTACTAACCAGGCCCGACCATGCTTAGCTTCCGAGATCAGACGAGATCGGGCGTACCCAGGCTGGTATGGCCGTAAGCGAGAAACTATCTCTTGCTACAACATATATAGTCAAAGTGAGTCTGATAAAACAGACATTTAGTCAATTCATCATTAAATGCTTAATACAAGGCAGTGTTGCTGATGAAATAGTGCAAGAGCACACCCTCGTGGACAAAATGCTTACAGCACCTGGTATTCCCAGGCGGTCTCCCATCCAAGTACTAACCAGGCCCGACCCTGCTTAGCTTCCGAGATCAGACGAGATTGGGCGTACCCAGGCTGGTATGGCCGTAAGCGAGAAACAACCTCTTGCTACAACATATATAGTCAAAGTGAGTGTGATAAACAGACATTGCATTTTCACCAATTAGATAAGCAGCTTGAACTTTGTGTCACTGAAAAAGTAGAAGAAATTACAAACACTGTTCCCATCACTTTTTAGCACAGGTAGTTGGATAAAATACAAACTTTATTTCCTTTCATCATTTGAACAGGGCAAAGGAGCACAAAGCACACACAAGCTGCATTCAGCAACAATATTCTTGTTTGTCTTATAAATACAAGGCAGATGCTAATTGAAAACACAAGGAAATTTGATCCTATTAAAAAGGCAGGAAGCTGCATTTAGTCAATTCATCATTAAATGCTTACTACAAGGCAGTGTTGCTGATGAAATAGTGCAGGGGCACACCCTCGTGGACAAAATGCTTACAGCACCTGGTATTCCCAGGCGGTCTCCCATCCAAGTACTAACCAGGCCCGACCCTGCTTAGCTTCCGAGATCAGACGAGATCGGGCGTACCCAGGCTGGTATGGCCGTAAGCGAGAAACAATCTCTTGCTACAACATATATAGTCAAAGTGAGTCTGATAAAACAGACATTTAGTCAATTCATCATTAAATGCTTAATACAAGGCAGTGTTGCTGATGAAATAGTGCAAGAGCACACCCTCGTGGACAAAATGCTTACAGCACCTGGTATTCCCAGGCGGTCTCCCATCCAAGTACTAACCAGGCCCGACCCTGCTTAGCTTCCGAGATCAGACGAGATTGGGCGTACCCAGGCTGGTATGGCCGTAAGCGAGAAACAACCTCTTGCTACAACATATATAGTCAAAGTGAGTGTGATAAACAGACATTGCATTTTCACCAATTAGATAAGCAGCTTGAACTTTGTGTCACTGAAAAAGTAGAAGAAATTACAAACACTGTTCCCATCACTTTTTAGCACAGGTAGTTGGATAAAATACAAACTTTATTTCCTTTCATCATTTGAACAGGGCAAAGGAGCACAAAGCACACACAAGCTGCATTCAGCAACAATATTCTTGTTTGTCTTATAAATACAAGGCAGATGCTAATTGAAAACACAAGGAAATTTGATCCTATTAAAAAGGCAGGAAGCTGCATTTAGTCAATTCATCATTAAATGCTTACTACAAGGCAGTGTTGCTGATGAAATAGTGCAGGGGCACACCCTCGTGGACAAAATGCTTACAGCACCTGGTATTCCCAGGCGGTCTCCCATCCAAGTACTAACCAGGCCCGACCCTGCTTAGCTTCCGAGATCAGACGAGATCGGGCGTACCCAGGCTGGTATGGCCGTAAGCGAGAAACAATCTCTTGCTACAACATATATAGTCAAAGTGAGTCTGATAAAACAGACATTTAGTCAATTCATCATTAAATGCTTAATACAAGGCAGTGTTGCTGATGAAATAGTGCAAGAGCACACCCTCGTGGACAAAATGCTTACAGCACCTGGTAATCCCAGGCGGTCTCCCATCCAAGTACTAACCAGGCCCGACCCTGCTTAGCTTCCGAGATCAGACGAGATTGGGCGTACCCAGGCTGGTATGGCCGTAAGCGAGAAACAACCTCTTGCTACAACATATATAGTCAAAGTGAGTGTGATAAACAGACATTGCATTTTCACCAATTAGATAAGCAGCTTGAACTTTGTGTCACTGAAAAAGTAGAAGAAATTACAAACACTGTTCCCATCACTTTTTAGCACAGGTAGTTGGATAAAATACAAACTTTATTTCCTTTCATCATTTGAACAGGGCAAAGGAGCACAAAGCACACACAAGCTGCATTCAGCAACAATATTCTTGTTTGTCTTATAAATACAAGGCAGATGCTAATTGAAAACACAAGGAAATTTGATCCTATTAAAAAGGCAGGAAGCTGCATTTAGTCAATTCATCATTAAATGCTTACTACAAGGCAGTGTTGCTGATGAAATAGTGCAGGGGCACACCCTCGTGGACAAAATGCTTACAGCACCTGGTATTCCCAGGCGGTCTCCCATCCAAGTACTAACCAGGCCCGACCCTGCTTAGCTTCCGAGATCAGACGAGATCGGGCGTACCCAGGCTGGTATGGCCGTAAGCGAGAAACAATCTCTTGCTACAACATATATAGTCAAAGTGAGTCTGATAAAACAGACATTTAGTCAATTCATCATTAAATGCTTAATACAAGGCAGTGTTGCTGATGAAATAGTGCAAGAGCACACCCTCGTGGACAAAATGCTTACAGCACCTGGTATTCCCAGGCGGTCTCCCATCCAAGTACTAACCAGGCACGACCCTGCTTAGCTTCCGAGATCAGACGAGATTGGGCGTACCCAGGCTGGTATGGCCGTAAGCGAGAAACAACCTCTTGCTACAACATATATAGTCAAAGTGAGTGTGATAAACAGACATTGCATTTTCACCAATTAGATAAGCAGCTTGAACTTTGTGTCACTGAAAAAGTAGAAGAAATTACAAACACTGTTCCCATCACTTTTTAGCACAGGTAGTTGGATAAAATACAAACTTTATTTCCTTTCATCATTTGAACAGGGCAAAGGAGCACAAAGCACACACAAGCTGCATTCAGCAACAATATTCTTGTTTGTCTTATAAATACAAGGCAGATGCTAATTGAAAACACAAGGAAATTTGATCCTATTAAAAAGGCAGGAAGCTGCATTTAGTCAATTCATCATTAAATGCTTACTACAAGGCAGTGTTGCTGATGAAATAGTGCAGGGGCACACCCTCGTGGACAAAATGCTTACAGCACCTGGTATTCCCAGGCGGTCTCCCATCCAAGTACTAACCAGGCCCGACCCTGCTTAGCTTCCGAGATCAGACGAGATCGGGCGTACCCAGGCTGGTATGGCCGTAAGCAAGAAACAATCTCTTGCTACAACATATATAGTCAAAGTGAGTCTGATAAAACAGACATTTAGTCAATTCATCATTAAATGCTTAATACAAGGCAGTGTTGCTGATGAAATAGTGCAAGAGCACACCCTCGTGGACAAAATGCTTACAGCACCTGGTATTCCCAGGCGGTCTCCCATCCAAGTACTAACCAGGCCCGACCCTGCTTAGCTTCCGAGATCAGACGAGATTGGGCGTACCCAGGCTGGTATGGCCGTAAGCGAGAAACAACCTCTTGCTACAACATATATAGTCAAAGTGAGTGTGATAAACAGACATTGCATTTTCACCAATTAGATAAGCAGCTTGAACTTTGTGTCACTGAAAAAGTAGAAGAAATTACAAACACTGTTCCCATCACTTTTTAGCACAGGTAGTTGGATAAAATACAAACTTTATTTCCTTTCATCATTTGAACAGGGCAAAGGAGCACAAAGCACACACAAGCTGCATTCAGCAACAATATTCTTGTTTGTCTTATAAATACAAGGCAGATGCTAATTGAAAACACAAGGAAATTTGATCCTATTAAAAAGGCAGGAAGCTGCATTTAGTCAATTCATCATTAAATGCTTACTACAAGGCAGTGTTGCTGATGAAATAGTGCAGGGGCACACCCTCGTGGACAAAATGCTTACAGCACCTGGTATTCCCAGGCGGTCTCCCATCCAAGTACTAACCAGGCCCGACCCTGCTTAGCTTCCGAGATCAGACGAGATCGGGCGTACCCAGGCTGGTATGGCCGTAAGCGAGAAACAATCTCTTGCTACAACATATATAGTCAAAGTGAGTCTGATAAAACAGACATTTAGTCAATTCATCATTAAATGCTTAATACAAGGCAGTGTTGCTGATGAAATAGTGCAAGAGCACACCCTCGTGGACAAAATGCTTACAGCACCTGGTATTCCCAGGCGGTCTCCCATCCAAGTACTAACCAGGCCCGACCCTGCTTAGCTTCCGAGATCAGACGAGATTGGGCGTACCCAGGCTGGTATGGCCGTAAGCGAGAAACAACCTCTTGCTACAACATATATAGTCAAAGTGAGTGTGATAAACAGACATTGCATTTTCACCAATTAGATAAGCAGCTTGAACTTTGTGTCACTGAAAAAGTAGAAGAAATTACAAACACTGTTCCCATCACTTTTTAGCACAGGTAGTTGGATAAAATACAAACTTTATTTCCTTTCATCATTTGAACAGGGCAAAGGAGCACAAAGCACACACAAGCTGCATTCAGCAACAATATTCTTGTTTGTCTTATAAATACAAGGCAGATGCTAATTGAAAACACAAGGAAATTTGATCCTATTAAAAAGGCAGGAAGCTGCATTTAGTCAATTCATCATTAAATGCTTACTACAAGGCAGTGTTGCTGATGAAATAGTGCAGGGGCACACCCTCGTGGACAAAATGCTTACAGCACCTGGTATTCCCAGGCGGTCTCCCATCCAAGTACTAACCAGGCCCGACCCTGCTTAGCTTCCGAGATCAGACGAGATCGGGCGTACCCAGGCTGGTATGGCCGTAAGCGAGAAACAATCTCTTGCTACAACATATATAGTCAAAGTGAGTCTGATAAAACAGACATTTAGTCAATTCATCATTAAATGCTTAATACAAGGCAGTGTTGCTGATGAAATAGTGCAAGAGCACACCCTCGTGGACAAAATGCTTACAGCACCTGGTAATCCCAGGCGGTCTCCCATCCAAGTACTAACCAGGCCCGACCCTGCTTAGCTTCCGAGATCAGACGAGATTGGGCGTACCCAGGCTGGTATGGCCGTAAGCGAGAAACAACCTCTTGCTACAACATATATAGTCAAAGTGAGTGTGATAAACAGACATTGCATTTTCACCAATTAGATAAGCAGCTTGAACTTTGTGTCACTGAAAAAGTAGAAGAAATTACAAACACTGTTCCCATCACTTTTTAGCACAGGTAGTTGGATAAAATACAAACTTTATTTCCTTTCATCATTTGAACAGGGCAAAGGAGCACAAAGCACACACAAGCTGCATTCAGCAACAATATTCTTGTTTGTCTTATAAATACAAGGCAGATGCTAATTGAAAACACAAGGAAATTTGATCCTATTAAAAAGGCAGGAAGCTGCATTTAGTCAATTCATCATTAAATGCTTACTACAAGGCAGTGTTGCTGATGAAATAGTGCAGGGGCACACCCTCGTGGACAAAATGCTTACAGCACCTGGTATTCCCAGGCGGTCTCCCATCCAAGTACTAACCAGGCCCGACCCTGCTTAGCTTCCGAGATCAGACGAGATCGGGCGTACCCAGGCTGGTATGGCCGTAAGCGAGAAACAATCTCTTGCTACAACATATATAGTCAAAGTGAGTCTGATAAAACAGACATTTAGTCAATTCATCATTAAATGCTTAATACAAGGCAGTGTTGCTGATGAAATAGTGCAAGAGCACACCCTCGTGGACAAAATGCTTACAGCACCTGGTATTCCCAGGCGGTCTCCCATCCAAGTACTAACCAGGCACGACCCTGCTTAGCTTCCGAGATCAGACGAGATTGGGCGTACCCAGGCTGGTATGGCCGTAAGCGAGAAACAACCTCTTGCTACAACATATATAGTCAAAGTGAGTGTGATAAACAGACATTGCATTTTCACCAATTAGATAAGCAGCTTGAACTTTGTGTCACTGAAAAAGTAGAAGAAATTACAAACACTGTTCCCATCACTTTTTAGCACAGGTAGTTGGATAAAATACAAACTTTATTTCCTTTCATCATTTGAACAGGGCAAAGGAGCACAAAGCACACACAAGCTGCATTCAGCAACAATATTCTTGTTTGTCTTATAAATACAAGGCAGATGCTAATTGAAAACACAAGGAAATTTGATCCTATTAAAAAGGCAGGAAGCTGCATTTAGTCAATTCATCATTAAATGCTTACTACAAGGCAGTGTTGCTGATGAAATAGTGCAGGGGCACACCCTCGTGGACAAAATGCTTACAGCACCTGGTATTCCCAGGCGGTCTCCCATCCAAGTACTAACCAGGCCCGACCCTGCTTAGCTTCCGAGATCAGACGAGATCGGGCGTACCCAGGCTGGTATGGCCGTAAGCAAGAAACAATCTCTTGCTACAACATATATAGTCAAAGTGAGTCTGATAAAACAGACATTTAGTCAATTCATCATTAAATGCTTAATACAAGGCAGTGTTGCTGATGAAATAGTGCAAGAGCACACCCTCGTGGACAAAATGCTTACAGCACCTGGTATTCCCAGGCGGTCTCCCATCCAAGTACTAACCAGGCCCGACCCTGCTTAGCTTCCGAGATCAGACGAGATCGGGCGTACCCAGGCTGGTATGGCCGTAAGCGAGAAACAATCTCTTGCTACAACATATATAGTCAAAGTGAGTGTGATAAACAGACATTGCATTTTCACCAATTAGATAAGCAGCTTGAACTTTGTGTCACTGAAAAAGTAGAAGAAATTACAAACACTGTTCCCATCACTTTTTAGCACAGGTAGTTGGATAAAATACAAACTTTATTTCCTTTCATCATTTGAACAGGGCAAAGGAGCACAAAGCACACACAAGCTGCATTCAGCAACAATATTCTTGTTTGTCTTATAAATACAAGGCAGATGCTAATTGAAAACACAAGGAAATTTGATCCTATTAAAAAGGCAGGAAGCTGCATTTAGTCAATTCATCATTAAATGCTTACTACAAGGCAGTGTTGCTGATGAAATAGTGCAGGGGCACACCCTCGTGGACAAAATGCTTACAGCACCTGGTATTCCCAGGCGGTCTCCCATCCAAGTACTAACCAGGCCCGACCCTGCTTAGCTTCCGAGATCAGACGAGATCGGGCGTACCCAGGCTGGTATGGCCGTAAGCGAGAAACAATCTCTTGCTACAACATATATAGTCAAAGTGAGTCTGATAAAACAGACATTTAGTCAATTCATCATTAAATGCTTAATACAAGGCAGTGTTGCTGATGAAATAGTGCAAGAGCACACCCTCGTGGACAAAATGCTTACAGCACCTGGTATTCCCAGGCGGTCTCCCATCCAAGTACTAACCAGGACCGACCCTGCTTAGCTTCCGAGATCAGACGAGATTGGGCGTACCCAGGCTGGTATGGCCGTAAGCGAGAAACAACCTCTTGCTACAACATATATAGTCAAAGTGAGTGTGATAAACAGACATTGCATTTTCACCAATTAGATAAGCAGCTTGAACTTTGTGTCACTGAAAAAGTAGAAGAAATTACAAACACTGTTCCCATCACTTTTTAGCACAGGTAGTTGGATAAAATACAAACTTTATTTCCTTTCATCATTTGAACAGGGCAAAGGAGCACAAAGCACACACAAGCTGCATTCAGCAACAATATTCTTGTTTGTCTTATAAATACAAGGCAGATGCTAATTGAAAACACAAGGAAATTTGATCCTATTAAAAAGGCAGGAAGCTGCATTTAGTCAATTCATCATTAAATGCTTACTACAAGGCAGTGTTGCTGATGAAATAGTGCAGGGGCACACCCTCGTGGACAAAATGCTTACAGCACCTGGTATTCCCAGGCGGTCTCCCATCCAAGTACTAACCAGGCCCGACCCTGCTTAGCTTCCGAGATCAGACGAGATCGGGCGTACCCAGGCTGGTATGGCCGTAAGCGAGAAACAATCTCTTGCTACAACATATATAGTCAAAGTGAGTCTGATAAAACAGACATTTAGTCAATTCATCATTAAATGCTTAATACAAGGCAGTGTTGCTGATGAAATAGTGCAAGAGCACACCCTCGTGGACAAAATGCTTACAGCACCTGGTATTCCCAGGCGGTCTCCCATCCAAGTACTAACCAGGACCGACCCTGCTTAGCTTCCGAGATCAGACGAGATTGGGCGTACCCAGGCTGGTATGGCCGTAAGCGAGAAACAACCTCTTGCTACAACATATATAGTCAAAGTGAGTGTGATAAACAGACATTGCATTTTCACCAATTAGATAAGCAGCTTGAACTTTGTGTCACTGAAAAAGTAGAAGAAATTACAAACACTGTTCCCATCACTTTTTAGCACAGGTAGTTGGATAAAATACAAACTTTATTTCCTTTCATCATTTGAACAGGGCAAAGGAGCACAAAGCACACACAAGCTGCATTCAGCAACAATATTCTTGTTTGTCTTATAAATACAAGGCAGATGCTAATTGAAAACACAAGGAAATTTGATCCTATTAAAAAGGCAGGAAGCTGCATTTAGTCAATTCATCATTAAATGCTTACTACAAGGCAGTGTTGCTGATGAAATAGTGCAGGGGCACACCCTCGTGGACAAAATGCTTACAGCACCTGGTATTCCCAGGCGGTCTCCCATCCAAGTACTAACCAGGCCCGACCCTGCTTAGCTTCCGAGATCAGACGAGATCGGGCGTACCCAGGCTGGTATGGCCGTAAGCGAGAAACAATCTCTTGCTACAACATATATAGTCAAAGTGAGTCTGATAAAACAGACATTTAGTCAATTCATCATTAAATGCTTAATACAAGGCAGTGTTGCTGATGAAATAGTGCAAGAGCACACCCTCGTGGACAAAATGCTTACAGCACCTGGTATTCCCAGGCGGTCTCCCATCCAAGTACTAACCAGGCCCGACCCTGCTTAGCTTCCGAGATCAGACGAGATTGGGCGTACCCAGGCTGGTATGGCCGTAAGCGAGAAACAACCTCTTGCTACAACATATATAGTCAAAGTGAGTGTGATAAACAGACATTGCATTTTCACCAATTAGATAAGCAGCTTGAACTTTGTGTCACTGAAAAAGTAGAAGAAATTACAAACACTGTTCCCATCACTTTTTAGCACAGGTAGTTGGATAAAATACAAACTTTATTTCCTTTCATCATTTGAACAGGGCAAAGGAGCACAAAGCACACACAAGCTGCATTCAGCAACAATATTCTTGTTTGTCTTATAAATACAAGGCAGATGCTAATTGAAAACACAAGGAAATTTGATCCTATTAAAAAGGCAGGAAGCTGCATTTAGTCAATTCATCATTAAATGCTTACTACAAGGCAGTGTTGCTGATGAAATAGTGCAGGGGCACACCCTCGTGGACAAAATGCTTACAGCACCTGGTATTCCCAGGCGGTCTCCCATCCAAGTACTAACCAGGCCCGACCCTGCTTAGCTTCCGAGATCAGACGAGATCGGGCGTACCCAGGCTGGTATGGCCGTAAGCGAGAAACAATCTCTTGCTACAACATATATAGTCAAAGTGAGTCTGATGAAACAGACATTTAGTCAATTCATCATTAAATGCTTAATACAAGGCAGTGTTGCTGATGAAATAGTGCAAGAGCACACCCTCGTGGACAAAATGCTTACAGCACCTGGTATTCCCAGGCGGTCTCCCATCCAAGTACTAACCAGGCACGACCCTGCTTAGCTTCCGAGATCAGACGAGATTGGGCGTACCCAGGCTGGTATGGCCGTAAGCGAGAAACAACCTCTTGCTACAACATATATAGTCAAAGTGAGTGTGATAAACAGACATTGCATTTTCACCAATTAGATAAGCAGCTTGAACTTTGTGTCACTGAAAAAGTAGAAGAAATTACAAACACTGTTCCCATCACTTTTTAGCACAGGTAGTTGGATAAAATACAAACTTTATTTCCTTTCATCATTTGAACAGGGCAAAGGAGCACAAAGCACACACAAGCTGCATTCAGCAACAATATTCTTGTTTGTCTTATAAATACAAGGCAGATGCTAATTGAAAACACAAGGAAATGTGATCCTATTAAAAAGGCAGGAAGCTGCATTTAGTCAATTCATCATTAAATGCTTACTACAAGGCAGTGTTGCTGATGAAATAGTGCAGGGGCACACCCTCGTGGACAAAATGCTTACAGCACCTGGTATTCCCAGGCGGTCTCCCATCCAAGTACTAACCAGGCCCGACCCTGCTTAGCTTCCGAGATCAGACGAGATCGGGCGTACCCAGGCTGGTATGGCCGTAAGCGAGAAACAATCTCTTGCTACAACATATATAGTCAAAGTGAGTCTGATAAAACAGACATTTAGTCAATTCATCATTAAATGCTTAATACAAGGCAGTGTTGCTGATGAAATAGTGCAAGAGCACACCCTCGTGGACAAAATGCTTACAGCACCTGGTATTCCCAGGCGGTCTCCCATCCAAGTACTAACCAGGCCCGACCCTGCTTAGCTTCCGAGATCAGACGAGATTGGGCGTACCCAGGCTGGTATGGCCGTAAGCGAGAAACAACCTCTTGCTACAACATATATAGTCAAAGTGAGTGTGATAAACAGACATTGCATTTTCACCAATTAGATAAGCAGCTTGAACTTTGTGTCACTGAAAAAGTAGAAGAAATTACAAACACTGTTCCCATCACTTTTTAGCACAGGTAGTTGGATAAAATACAAACTTTATTTCCTTTCATCATTTGAACAGGGCAAAGGAGCACAAAGCACACACAAGCTGCATTCAGCAACAATATTCTTGTTTGTCTTATAAATACAAGGCAGATGCTAATTGAAAACACAAGGAAATTTGATCCTATTAAAAAGGCAGGAAGCTGCATTTAGTCAATTCATCATTAAATGCTTACTACAAGGCAGTGTTGCTGATGAAATAGTGCAGGGGCACACCCTCGTGGACAAAATGCTTACAGCACCTGGTATTCCCAGGCGGTCTCCCATCCAAGTACTAACCAGGCCCGACCCTGCTTAGCTTTCGAGATCAGACGAGATCGGGCGTACCCAGGCTGGTATGGCCGTAAGCGAGAAACAATCTCTTGCTACAACATATATAGTCAAAGTGAGTCTGATAAAACAGACATTTAGTCAATTCATCATTAAATGCTTAATACAAGGCAGTGTTGCTGATGAAATAGTGCAAGAGCACACCCTCGTGGACAAAATGCTTACAGCACCTGGTATTCCCAGGCGGTCTCCCATCCAAGTACTAACCAGGCACGACCCTGCTTAGCTTCCGAGATCAGACGAGATTGGGCGTACCCAGGCTGGTATGGCCGTAAGCGAGAAACAACCTCTTGCTACAACATATATAGTCAAAGTGAGTGTGATAAACAGACATTGCATTTTCACCAATTAGATAAGCAGCTTGAACTTTGTGTCACTGAAAAAGTAGAAGAAATTACAAACACTGTTCCGATCACTTTTTAGCACAGGTAGTTGGATAAAATACAAACTTTATTTCCTTTCATCATTTGAACAGGGCAAAGGAGCACAAAGCACACACAAGCTGCATTCAGCAACAATATTCTTGTTTGTCTTATAAATACAAGGCAGATGCTAATTGAAAACACAAGGAAATTTGATCCTATTAAAAAGGCAGGAAGCTGCATTTAGTCAATTCATCATTAAATGCTTACTACAAGGCAGTGTTGCTGATGAAATAGTGCAGGGGCACACCCTCGTGGACAAAATGCTTACAGCACCTGGTATTCCCAGGCGGTCTCCCATCCAAGTACTAACCAGGCCCGACCCTGCTTAGCTTCCGAGATCAGACGAGATCGGGCGTACCCAGGCTGGTATGGCCGTAAGCGAGAAACAATCTCTTGCTACAACATATATAGTCAAAGTGAGTGTGATAAACAGACATTGCATTTTCACCAATTAGATAAGCAGCTTGAACTTTGTGTCACTGAAAAAGTAGAAGAAATTACAAACACTGTTCCCATCACTTTTTAGCACAGGTAGTTGGATAAAATACAAACTTTATTTCCTTTCATCATTTGAACAGGGCAAAGGAGCACAAAGCACACACAAGCTGCATTCAGCAACAATATTCTTGTTTGTCTTATAAATACAAGGCAGATGCTAATTGAAAACACAAGGAAATTTGATCCTATTAAAAAGGCAGGAAGCTGCATTTAGTCAATTCATCATTAAATGCTTACTACAAGGCAGTGTTGCTGATGAAATAGTGCAGGGGCACACCCTCGTGGACAAAATGCTTACAGCACCTGGTATTCCCAGGCGGTCTCCCATCCAAGTACTAACCAGGCCCGACCCTGCTTAGCTTCCGAGATCAGACGAGATCGGGCGTACCCAGGCTGGTATGGCCGTAAGCGAGAAACAATCTCTTGCTACAACATATATAGTCAAAGTGAGTCTGATAAAACAGACATTTAGTCAATTCATCATTAAATGCTTAATACAAGGCAGTGTTGCTGATGAAATAGTGCAAGAGCACACCCTCGTGGACAAAATGCTTACAGCACCTGGTATTCCCAGGCGGTCTCCCATCCAAGTACTAACCAGGACCGACCCTGCTTAGCTTCCGAGATCAGACGAGATTGGGCGTACCCAGGCTGGTATGGCCGTAAGCGAGAAACAACCTCTTGCTACAACATATATAGTCAAAGTGAGTGTGATAAACAGACATTGCATTTTCACCAATTAGATAAGCAGCTTGAACTTTGTGTCACTGAAAAAGTAGAAGAAATTACAAACACTGTTCCCATCACTTTTTAGCACAGGTAGTTGGATAAAATACAAACTTTATTTCCTTTCATCATTTGAACAGGGCAAAGGAGCACAAAGCACACACAAGCTGCATTCAGCAACAATATTCTTGTTTGTCTTATAAATACAAGGCAGATGCTAATTGAAAACACAAGGAAATTTGATCCTATTAAAAAGGCAGGAAGCTGCATTTAGTCAATTCATCATTAAATGCTTACTACAAGGCAGTGTTGCTGATGAAATAGTGCAGGGGCACACCCTCGTGGACAAAATGCTTACAGCACCTGGTATTCCCAGGCGGTCTCCCATCCAAGTACTAACCAGGCCCGACCCTGCTTAGCTTCCGAGATCAGACGAGATCGGGCGTACCCAGGCTGGTATGGCCGTAAGCGAGAAACAATCTCTTGCTACAACATATATAGTCAAAGTGAGTCTGATAAAACAGACATTTAGTCAATTCATCATTAAATGCTTAATACAAGGCAGTGTTGCTGATGAAATAGTGCAAGAGCACACCCTCGTGGACAAAATGCTTACAGCACCTGGTATTCCCAGGCGGTCTCCCATCCAAGTACTAACCAGGCCCGACCCTGCTTAGCTTCCGAGATCAGACGAGATTGGGCGTACCCAGGCTGGTATGGCCGTAAGCGAGAAACAACCTCTTGCTACAACATATATAGTCAAAGTGAGTGTGATAAACAGACATTGCATTTTCACCAATTAGATAAGCAGCTTGAACTTTGTGTCACTGAAAAAGTAGAAGAAATTACAAACACTGTTCCCATCACTTTTTAGCACAGGTAGTTGGATAAAATACAAACTTTATTTCCTTTCATCATTTGAACAGGGCAAAGGAGCACAAAGCACACACAAGCTGCATTCAGCAACAATATTCTTGTTTGTCTTATAAATACAAGGCAGATGCTAATTGAAAACACAAGGAAATTTGATCCTATTAAAAAGGCAGGAAGCTGCATTTAGTCAATTCATCATTAAATGCTTACTACAAGGCAGTGTTGCTGATGAAATAGTGCAGGGGCACACCCTCGTGGACAAAATGCTTACAGCACCTGGTATTCCCAGGCGGTCTCCCATCCAAGTACTAACCAGGCCCGACCCTGCTTAGCTTCCGAGATCAGACGAGATCGGGCGTACCCAGGCTGGTATGGCCGTAAGCGAGAAACAATCTCTTGCTACAACATATATAGTCAAAGTGAGTCTGATGAAACAGACATTTAGTCAATTCATCATTAAATGCTTAATACAAGGCAGTGTTGCTGATGAAATAGTGCAAGAGCACACCCTCGTGGACAAAATGCTTACAGCACCTGGTATTCCCAGGCGGTCTCCCATCCAAGTACTAACCAGGCACGACCCTGCTTAGCTTCCGAGATCAGACGAGATTGGGCGTACCCAGGCTGGTAGGGCCGTAAGCGAGAAACAACCTCTTGCTACAACATATATAGTCAAAGTGAGTGTGATAAACAGACATTGCATTTTCACCAATTAGATAAGCAGCTTGAACTTTGTGTCACTGAAAAAGTAGAAGAAATTACAAACACTGTTCCCATCACTTTTTAGCACAGGTAGTTGGATAAAATACAAACTTTATTTCCTTTCATCATTTGAACAGGGCAAAGGAGCACAAAGCACACACAAGCTGCATTCAGCAACAATATTCTTGTTTGTCTTATAAATACAAGGCAGATGCTAATTGAAAACACAAGGAAATGTGATCCTATTAAAAAGGCAGGAAGCTGCATTTAGTCAATTCATCATTAAATGCTTACTACAAGGCAGTGTTGCTGATGAAATAGTGCAGGGGCACACCCTCGTGGACAAAATGCTTACAGCACCTGGTATTCCCAGGCGGTCTCCCATCCAAGTACTAACCAGGCCCGACCCTGCTTAGCTTCCGAGATCAGACGAGATCGGGCGTACCCAGGCTGGTATGGCCGTAAGCGAGAAACAATCTCTTGCTACAACATATATAGTCAAAGTGAGTCTGATAAAACAGACATTTAGTCAATTCATCATTAAATGCTTAATACAAGGCAGTGTTGCTGATGAAATAGTGCAAGAGCACACCCTCGTGGACAAAATGCTTACAGCACCTGGTATTCCCAGGCGGTCTCCCATCCAAGTACTAACCAGGACCGACCCTGCTTAGCTTCCGAGATCAGACGAGATTGGGCGTACCCAGGCTGGTATGGCCGTAAGCGAGAAACAACCTCTTGCTACAACATATATAGTCAAAGTGAGTGTGATAAACAGACATTGCATTTTCACCAATTAGATAAGCAGCTTGAACTTTGTGTCACTGAAAAAGTAGAAGAAATTACAAACACTGTTCCCATCACTTTTTAGCACAGGTAGTTGGATAAAATACAAACTTTATTTCCTTTCATCATTTGAACAGGGCAAAGGAGCACAAAGCACACACAAGCTGCATTCAGCAACAATATTCTTGTTTGTCTTATAAATACAAGGCAGATGCTAATTGAAAACACAAGGAAATTTGATCCTATTAAAAAGGCAGGAAGCTGCATTTAGTCAATTCATCATTAAATGCTTACTACAAGGCAGTGTTGCTGATGAAATAGTGCAGGGGCACACCCTCGTGGACAAAATGCTTACAGCACCTGGTATTCCCAGGCGGTCTCCCATCCAAGTACTAACCAGGCCCGACCCTGCTTAGCTTCCGAGATCAGACGAGATCGGGCGTACCCAGGCTGGTATGGCCGTAAGCGAGAAACAATCTCTTGCTACAACATATATAGTCAAAGTGAGTCTGATAAAACAGACATTTAGTCAATTCATCATTAAATGCTTAATACAAGGCAGTGTTGCTGATGAAATAGTGCAAGAGCACACCCTCGTGGACAAAATGCTTACAGCACCTGGTATTCCCAGGCGGTCTCCCATCCAAGTACTAACCAGGCCCGACCCTGCTTAGCTTCCGAGATCAGACGAGATTGGGCGTACCCAGGCTGGTATGGCCGTAAGCGAGAAACAACCTCTTGCTACAACATATATAGTCAAAGTGAGTGTGATAAACAGACATTGCATTTTCACCAATTAGATAAGCAGCTTGAACTTTGTGTCACTGAAAAAGTAGAAGAAATTACAAACACTGTTCCCATCACTTTTTAGCACAGGTAGTTGGATAAAATACAAACTTTATTTCCTTTCATCATTTGAACAGGGCAAAGGAGCACAAAGCACACACAAGCTGCATTCAGCAACAATATTCTTGTTTGTCTTATAAATACAAGGCAGATGCTAATTGAAAACACAAGGAAATTTGATCCTATTAAAAAGGCAGGAAGCTGCATTTAGTCAATTCATCATTAAATGCTTACTACAAGGCAGTGTTGCTGATGAAATAGTGCAGGGGCACACCCTCGTGGACAAAATGCTTACAGCACCTGGTATTCCCAGGCGGTCTCCCATCCAAGTACTAACCAGGCCCGACCCTGCTTAGCTTCCGAGATCAGACGAGATCGGGCGTACCCAGGCTGGTATGGCCGTAAGCGAGAAACAATCTCTTGCTACAACATATATAGTCAAAGTGAGTCTGATGAAACAGACATTTAGTCAATTCATCATTAAATGCTTAATACAAGGCAGTGTTGCTGATGAAATAGTGCAAGAGCACACCCTCGTGGACAAAATGCTTACAGCACCTGGTATTCCCAGGCGGTCTCCCATCCAAGTACTAACCAGGCACGACCCTGCTTAGCTTCCGAGATCAGACGAGATTGGGCGTACCCAGGCTGGTATGGCCGTAAGCGAGAAACAACCTCTTGCTACAACATATATAGTCAAAGTGAGTGTGATAAACAGACATTGCATTTTCACCAATTAGATAAGCAGCTTGAACTTTGTGTCACTGAAAAAGTAGAAGAAATTACAAACACTGTTCCCATCACTTTTTAGCACAGGTAGTTGGATAAAATACAAACTTTATTTCCTTTCATCATTTGAACAGGGCAAAGGAGCACAAAGCACACACAAGCTGCATTCAGCAACAATATTCTTGTTTGTCTTATAAATACAAGGCAGATGCTAATTGAAAACACAAGGAAATTTGATCCTATTAAAAAGGCAGGAAGCTGCATTTAGTCAATTCATCATTAAATGCTTACTACAAGGCAGTGTTGCTGATGAAATAGTGCAGGGGCACACCCTCGTGGACAAAATGCTTACAGCACCTGGTATTCCCAGGCGGTCTCCCATCCAAGTACTAACCAGGCCCGACCCTGCTTAGCTTTCGAGATCAGACGAGATCGGGCGTACCCAGGCTGGTATGGCCGTAAGCGAGAAACAATCTCTTGCTACAACATATATAGTCAAAGTGAGTCTGATAAAACAGACATTTAGTCAATTCATCATTAAATGCTTAATACAAGGCAGTGTTGCTGATGAAATAGTGCAAGAGCACACCCTCGTGGACAAAATGCTTACAGCACCTGGTATTCCCAGGCGGTCTCCCATCCAAGTACTAACCAGGCACGACCCTGCTTAGCTTCCGAGATCAGACGAGATTGGGCGTACCCAGGCTGGTATGGCCGTAAGCGAGAAACAACCTCTTGCTACAACATATATAGTCAAAGTGAGTGTGATAAACAGACATTGCATTTTCACCAATTAGATAAGCAGCTTGAACTTTGTGTCACTGAAAAAGTAGAAGAAATTACAAACACTGTTCCGATCACTTTTTAGCACAGGTAGTTGGATAAAATACAAACTTTATTTCCTTTCATCATTTGAACAGGGCAAAGGAGCACAAAGCACACACAAGCTGCATTCAGCAACAATATTCTTGTTTGTCTTATAAATACAAGGCAGATGCTAATTGAAAACACAAGGAAATTTGATCCTATTAAAAAGGCAGGAAGCTGCATTTAGTCAATTCATCATTAAATGCTTACTACAAGGCAGTGTTGCTGATGAAATAGTGCAGGGGCACACCCTCGTGGACAAAATGCTTACAGCACCTGGTATTCCCAGGCGGTCTCCCATCCAAGTACTAACCAGGCCCGACCCTGCTTAGCTTCCGAGATCAGACGAGATCGGGAGTACCCAGGCTGGTATGGCCGTAAGCGAGAAACAATCTCTTGCTACAACATATATAGTCAAAGTGAGTCTGATAAAACAGACATTTAGTCAATTCATCATTAAATGCTTAATACAAGGCAGTGTTGCTGATGAAATAGTGCAAGAGCACACCCTCGTGGACAAAATGCTTACAGCACCTGGTATTCCCAGGCGGTCTCCCATCCAAGTACTAACCAGGCACGACCCTGCTTAGCTTCCGAGATCAGACGAGATTGGGCGTACCCAGGCTGGTATGGCCGTAAGCGAGAAACAACCTCTTGCTACAACATATATAGTCAAAGTGAGTGTGATAAACAGACATTGCATTTTCACCAATTAGATAAGCAGCTTGAACTTTGTGTCACTGAAAAAGTAGAAGAAATTACAAACACTGTTCCCATCACTTTTTAGCACAGGTAGTTGGATAAAATACAAACTTTATTTCCTTTCATCATTTGAACAGGGCAAAGGAGCACAAAGCACACACAAGCTGCATTCAGCAACAATATTCTTGTTTGTCTTATAAATACAAGGCAGATGCTAATTGAAAACACAAGGAAATTTGATCCTATTAAAAAGGCAGGAAGCTGCATTTAGTCAATTCATCATTAAATGCTTACTACAAGGCAGTGTTGCTGATGAAATAGTGCAGGGGCACACCCTCGTGGACAAAATGCTTACAGCACCTGGTATTCCCAGGCGGTCTCCCATCCAAGTACTAACCAGGCCCGACCCTGCTTAGCTTCCGAGATCAGACGAGATCGGGCGTACCCAGGCTGGTATGGCCGTAAGCGAGAAACAATCTCTTGCTACAACATATATAGTCAAAGTGAGTGTGATAAACAGACATTGCATTTTCACCAATTAGATAAGCAGCTTGAACTTTGTGTCACTGAAAAAGTAGAAGAAATTACAAACACTGTTCCCATCACTTTTTAGCACAGGTAGTTGGATAAAATACAAACTTTATTTCCTTTCATCATTTGAACAGGGCAAAGGAGCACAAAGCACAAACAAGCTGCATTCAGCAACAATATTCTTGTTTGTCTTATAAATACAAGGCAGATGCTAATTGAAAACACAAGGAAATTTGATCCTATTAAAAAGGCAGGAAGCTGCATTTAGTCAATTCATCATTAAATGCTTACTACAAGGCAGTGTTGCTGATGAAATAGTGCAGGGGCACACCCTCGTGGACAAAATGCTTACAGCACCTGGTATTCCCAGGCGGTCTCCCATCCAAGTACTAACCAGGCCCGACCCTGCTTAGCTTCCGAGATCAGACGAGATCGGGCGTACCCAGGCTGGTATGGCCGTAAGCGAGAAACAATCTCTTGCTACAACATATATAGTCAAAGTGAGTGTGATAAACAGACATTGCATTTTCACCAATTAGATAAGCAGCTTGAACTTTGTGTCACTGAAAAAGTAGAAGAAATTACAAACACTGTTCCCATCACTTTTTAGCACAGGTAGTTGGATAAAATACAAACTTTATTTCCTTTCATCATTTGAACAGGGCAAAGGAGCACAAAGCACAAACAAGCTGCATTCAGCAACAATATTCTTGTTTGTCTTATAAATACAAGGCAGATGCTAATTGAAAACACAAGGAAATTTGATCCTATTAAAAAGGCAGGAAGCTGCATTTAGTCAATTCATCATTAAATGCTTACTACAAGGCAGTGTTGCTGATGAAATAGTGCAGGGGCACACCCTCGTGGACAAAATGCTTACAGCACCTGGTATTCCCAGGCGGTCTCCCATCCAAGTACTAACCAGGCCCGACCCTGCTTAGCTTCCGAGATCAGACGAGATCGGGCGTACCCAGGCTGGTATGGCCGTAAGCGAGAAACAATCTCTTGCTACAACATATATAGTCAAAGTGAGTGTGATAAACAGACATTGCATTTTCACCAATTAGATAAGCAGCTTGAACTTTGTGTCACTGAAAAAGTAGAAGAAATTACAAACACTGTTCCCATCACTTTTTAGCACAGGTAGTTGGATAAAATACAAACTTTATTTCCTTTCATCATTTGAACAGGGCAAAGGAGCACAAAGCACACACAAGCTGCATTCAGCAACAATATTCTTGTTTGTCTTATAAATACAAGGCAGATGCTAATTGAAAACACAAGGAAATTTGATCCTATTAAAAAGGCAGGAAGCTGCATTTAGTCAATTCATCATTAAATGCTTACTACAAGGCAGTGTTGCTGATGAAATAGTGCAGGGGCACACCCTCGTGGACAAAATGCTTACAGCACCTGGTATTCCCAGGCGGTCTCCCATCCAAGTACTAACCAGGCCCGACCCTGCTTAGCTTCCGAGATCAGACGAGATCGGGCGTACCCAGGCTGGTATGGCCGTAAGCGAGAAACAATCTCTTGCTACAACATATATAGTCAAAGTGAGTCTGATAAAACAGACATTTAGTCAATTCATCATTAAATGCTTAATACAAGGCAGTGTTGCTGATGAAATAGTGCAAGAGCACACCCTCGTGGACAAAATGCTTACAGCACCTGGTATTCCCAGGCGGTCTCCCATCCAAGTACTAACCAGGCCCGACCCTGCTTAGCTTCCGAGATCAGACGAGATTGGGCGTACCCAGGCTGGTATGGCCGTAAGCGAGAAACAACCTCTTGCTACAACATATATAGTCAAAGTGAGTGTGATAAACAGACATTGCATTTTCACCAATTAGATAAGCAGCTTGAACTTTGTGTCACTGAAAAAGTAGAAGAAATTACAAACACTGTTCCCATCACTTTTTAGCACAGGTAGTTGGATAAAATACAAACTTTATTTCCTTTCATCATTTGAACAGGGCAAAGGAGCACAAAGCACACACAAGCTGCATTCAGCAACAATATTCTTGTTTGTCTTATAAATACAAGGCAGATGCTAATTGAAAACACAAGGAAATTTGATCCTATTAAAAAGGCAGGAAGCTGCATTTAGTCAATTCATCATTAAATGCTTACTACAAGGCAGTGTTGCTGATGAAATAGTGCAGGGGCACACCCTCGTGGACAAAATGCTTACAGCACCTGGTATTCCCAGGCGGTCTCCCATCCAAGTACTAACCAGGCCCGACCCTGCTTAGCTTCCGAGATCAGACGAGATCGGGAGTACCCAGGCTGGTATGGCCGTAAGCGAGAAACAATCTCTTGCTACAACATATATAGTCAAAGTGAGTCTGATAAAACAGACATTTAGTCAATTCATCATTAAATGCTTAATACAAGGCAGTGTTGCTGATGAAATAGTGCAAGAGCACACCCTCGTGGACAAAATGCTTACAGCACCTGGTATTCCCAGGCGGTCTCCCATCCAAGTACTAACCAGGCACGACCCTGCTTAGCTTCCGAGATCAGACGAGATTGGGCGTACCCAGGCTGGTATGGCCGTAAGCGAGAAACAACCTCTTGCTACAACATATATAGTCAAAGTGAGTGTGATAAACAGACATTGCATTTTCACCAATTAGATAAGCAGCTTGAACTTTGTGTCACTGAAAAAGTAGAAGAAATTACAAACACTGTTCCCATCACTTTTTAGCACAGGTAGTTGGATAAAATACAAACTTTATTTCCTTTCATCATTTGAACAGGGCAAAGGAGCACAAAGCACACACAAGCTGCATTCAGCAACAATATTCTTGTTTGTCTTATAAATACAAGGCAGATGCTAATTGAAAACACAAGGAAATTTGATCCTATTAAAAAGGCAGGAAGCTGCATTTAGTCAATTCATCATTAAATGCTTACTACAAGGCAGTGTTGCTGATGAAATAGTGCAGGGGCACACCCTCGTGGACAAAATGCTTACAGCACCTGGTATTCCCAGGCGGTCTCCCATCCAAGTACTAACCAGGCCCGACCCTGCTTAGCTTCCGAGATCAGACGAGATCGGGCGTACCCAGGCTGGTATGGCCGTAAGCGAGAAACAATCTCTTGCTACAACATATATAGTCAAAGTGAGTGTGATAAACAGACATTGCATTTTCACCAATTAGATAAGCAGCTTGAACTTTGTGTCACTGAAAAAGTAGAAGAAATTACAAACACTGTTCCCATCACTTTTTAGCACAGGTAGTTGGATAAAATACAAACTTTATTTCCTTTCATCATTTGAACAGGGCAAAGGAGCACAAAGCACACACAAGCTGCATTCAGCAACAATATTCTTGTTTGTCTTATAAATACAAGGCAGATGCTAATTGAAAACACAAGGAAATTTGATCCTATTAAAAAGGCAGGAAGCTGCATTTAGTCAATTCATCATTAAATGCTTACTACAAGGCAGTGTTGCTGATGAAATAGTGCAGGGGCACACCCTCGTGGACAAAATGCTTACAGCACCTGGTATTCCCAGGCGGTCTCCCATCCAAGTACTAACCAGGCCCGACCCTGCTTAGCTTCCGAGATCAGACGAGATCGGGCGTACCCAGGCTGGTATGGCCGTAAGCGAGAAACAATCTCTTGCTACAACATATATAGTCAAAGTGAGTCTGATAAAACAGACATTTAGTCAATTCATCATTAAATGCTTAATACAAGGCAGTGTTGCTGATGAAATAGTGCAAGAGCACACCCTCGTGGACAAAATGCTTACAGCACCTGGTATTCCCAGGCGGTCTCCCATCCAAGTACTAACCAGGCCCGACCCTGCTTAGCTTCCGAGATCAGACGAGATTGGGCGTACCCAGGCTGGTATGGCCGTAAGCGAGAAACAACCTCTTGCTACAACATATATAGTCAAAGTGAGTGTGATAAACAGACATTGCATTTTCACCAATTAGATAAGCAGCTTGAACTTTGTGTCACTGAAAAAGTAGAAGAAATTACAAACACTGTTCCCATCACTTTTTAGCACAGGTAGTTGGATAAAATACAAACTTTATTTCCTTTCATCATTTGAACAGGGCAAAGGAGCACAAAGCACACACAAGCTGCATTCAGCAACAATATTCTTGTTTGTCTTATAAATACAAGGCAGATGCTAATTGAAAACACAAGGAAATTTGATCCTATTAAAAAGGCAGGAAGCTGCATTTAGTCAATTCATCATTAAATGCTTACTACAAGGCAGTGTTGCTGATGAAATAGTGCAGGGGCACACCCTCGTGGACAAAATGCTTACAGCACCTGGTATTCCCAGGCGGTCTCCCATCCAAGTACTAACCAGGCCAGACCCTGCTTAGCTTCCGAGATCAGACGAGATCGGGAGTACCCAGGCTGGTATGGCCGTAAGCGAGAAACAATCTCTTGCTACAACATATATAGTCAAAGTGAGTCTGATAAAACAGACATTTAGTCAATTCATCATTAAATGCTTAATACAAGGCAGTGTTGCTGATGAAATAGTGCAAGAGCACACCCTCGTGGACAAAATGCTTACAGCACCTGGTATTCCCAGGCGGTCTCCCATCCAAGTACTAACCAGGCACGACCCTGCTTAGCTTCCGAGATCAGACGAGATTGGGCGTACCCAGGCTGGTATGGCCGTAAGCGAGAAACAACCACTTGCTACAACATATATAGTCAAAGTGAGTGTGATAAACAGACATTGCATTTTCACCAATTAGATAAGCAGCTTGAACTTTGTGTCACTGAAAAAGTAGAAGAAATTACAAACACTGTTCCCATCACTTTTTAGCACAGGTAGTTGGATAAAATACAAACTTTATTTCCTTTCATCATTTGAACAGGGCAAAGGAGCACAAAGCACACACAAGCTGCATTCAGCAACAATATTCTTGTTTGTCTTATAAATACAAGGCAGATGCTAATTGAAAACACAAGGAAATTTGATCCTATTAAAAAGGCAGGAAGCTGCATTTAGTCAATTCATCATTAAATGCTTACTACAAGGCAGTGTTGCTGATGAAATAGTGCAGGGGCACACCCTCGTGGACAAAATGCTTACAGCACCTGGTATTCCCAGGCGGTCTCCCATCCAAGTACTAACCAGGCCCGACCCTGCTTAGCTTCCGAGATCAGACGAGATCGGGCGTACCCAGGCTGGTATGGCCGTAAGCGAGAAACAATCTCTTGCTACAACATATATAGTCAAAGTGAGTGTGATAAACAGACATTGCATTTTCACCAATTAGATAAGCAGCTTGAACTTTGTGTCACTGAAAAAGTAGAAGAAATTACAAACACTGTTCCCATCACTTTTTAGCACAGGTAGTTGGATAAAATACAAACTTTATTTCCTTTCATCATTTGAACAGGGCAAAGGAGCACAAAGCACACACAAGCTGCATTCAGCAACAATATTCTTGTTTGTCTTATAAATACAAGGCAGATGCTAATTGAAAACACAAGGAAATTTGATCCTATTAAAAAGGCAGGAAGCTGCATTTAGTCAATTCATCATTAAATGCTTACTACAAGGCAGTGTTGCTGATGAAATAGTGCAGGGGCACACCCTCGTGGACAAAATGCTTACAGCACCTGGTATTCCCAGGCGGTCTCCCATCCAAGTACTAACCAGGCCCGACCCTGCTTAGCTTCCGAGATCAGACGAGATCGGGCGTACCCAGGCTGGTATGGCCGTAAGCGAGAAACAATCTCTTGCTACAACATATATAGTCAAAGTGAGTCTGATAAAACAGACATTTAGTCAATTCATCATTAAATGCTTAATACAAGGCAGTGTTGCTGATGAAATAGTGCAAGAGCACACCCTCGTGGACAAAATGCGTACAGCACCTGGTATTCCCAGGCGGTCTCCCATCCAAGTACTAACCAGGCCCGACCCTGCTTAGCTTCCGAGATCAGACGAGATTGGGCGTACCCAGGCTGGTATGGCCGTAAGCGAGAAACAACCTCTTGCTACAACATATATAGTCAAAGTGAGTGTGATAAACAGACATTGCATTTTCACCAATTAGATAAGCAGCTTGAACTTTGTGTCACTGAAAAAGTAGAAGAAATTACAAACACTGTTCCCATCACTTTTTAGCACAGGTAGTTGGATAAAATACAAACT
This sequence comes from Salmo salar, assembly GCF_965601325.2. NCBI lineage: Eukaryota > Metazoa > Chordata > Actinopteri > Salmoniformes > Salmonidae > Salmo > Salmo salar. The sequence continues at coordinate 3,133,424 of NC_138298.1, forward strand.
TTATTTCCTTTCATCATTTGAACAGGGCAAAGGAGCACAAAGCACACACAAGCTGCATTCAGCAACAATATTCTTGTTTGTCTTATAAATACAAGGCAGATGCTAATTGAAAACACAAGGAAATTTGATCCTATTAAAAAGGCAGGAAGCTGCATTTAGTCAATTCATCATTAAATGCTTACTACAAGGCAGTGTTGCTGATGAAATAGTGCAGGGGCACACCCTCGTGGACAAAATGCTTACAGCACCTGGTATTCCCAGGCGGTCTCCCATCCAAGTACTAACCAGGCCCGACCCTGCTTAGCTTCCGAGATCAGACGAGATCGGGAGTACCCAGGCTGGTATGGCCGTAAGCGAGAAACAATCTCTTGCTACAACATATATAGTCAAAGTGAGTCTGATAAAACAGACATTTAGTCAATTCATCATTAAATGCTTAATACAAGGCAGTGTTGCTGATGAAATAGTGCAAGAGCACACCCTCGTGGACAAAATGCTTACAGCACCTGGTATTCCCAGGCGGTCTCCCATCCAAGTACTAACCAGGCACGACCCTGCTTAGCTTCCGAGATCAGACGAGATTGGGCGTACCCAGGCTGGTATGGCCGTAAGCGAGAAACAACCTCTTGCTACAACATATATAGTCAAAGTGAGTGTGATAAACAGACATTGCATTTTCACCAATTAGATAAGCAGCTTGAACTTTGTGTCACTGAAAAAGTAGAAGAAATTACAAACACTGTTCCCATCACTTTTTAGCACAGGTAGTTGGATAAAATACAAACTTTATTTCCTTTCATCATTTGAACAGGGCAAAGGAGCACAAAGCACACACAAGCTGCATTCAGCAACAATATTCTTGTTTGTCTTATAAATACAAGGCAGATGCTAATTGAAAACACAAGGAAATTTGATCCTATTAAAAAGGCAGGAAGCTGCATTTAGTCAATTCATCATTAAATGCTTACTACAAGGCAGTGTTGCTGATGAAATAGTGCAGGGGCACACCCTCGTGGACAAAATGCTTACAGCACCTGGTATTCCCAGGCGGTCTCCCATCCAAGTACTAACCAGGCCCGACCCTGCTTAGCTTCCGAGATCAGACGAGATCGGGCGTACCCAGGCTGGTATGGCCGTAAGCGAGAAACAATCTCTTGCTACAACATATATAGTCAAAGTGAGTGTGATAAACAGACATTGCATTTTCACCAATTAGATAAGCAGCTTGAACTTTGTGTCACTGAAAAAGTAGAAGAAATTACAAACACTGTTCCCATCACTTTTTAGCACAGGTAGTTGGATAAAATACAAACTTTATTTCCTTTCATCATTTGAACAGGGCAAAGGAGCACAAAGCACACACAAGCTGCATTCAGCAACAATATTCTTGTTTGTCTTATAAATACAAGGCAGATGCTAATTGAAAACACAAGGAAATTTGATCCTATTAAAAAGGCAGGAAGCTGCATTTAGTCAATTCATCATTAAATGCTTACTACAAGGCAGTGTTGCTGATGAAATAGTGCAGGGGCACACCCTCGTGGACAAAATGCTTACAGCACCTGGTATTCCCAGGCGGTCTCCCATCCAAGTACTAACCAGGCCCGACCCTGCTTAGCTTCCGAGATCAGACGAGATCGGGCGTACCCAGGCTGGTATGGCCGTAAGCGAGAAACAATCTCTTGCTACAACATATATAGTCAAAGTGAGTCTGATAAAACAGACATTTAGTCAATTCATCATTAAATGCTTAATACAAGGCAGTGTTGCTGATGAAATAGTGCAAGAGCACACCCTCGTGGACAAAATGCTTACAGCACCTGGTATTCCCAGGCGGTCTCCCATCCAAGTACTAACCAGGCCCGACCCTGCTTAGCTTCCGAGATCAGACGAGATTGGGCGTACCCAGGCTGGTATGGCCGTAAGCGAGAAACAACCTCTTGCTACAACATATATAGTCAAAGTGAGTGTGATAAACAGACATTGCATTTTCACCAATTAGATAAGCAGCTTGAACTTTGTGTCACTGAAAAAGTAGAAGAAATTACAAACACTGTTCCCATCACTTTTTAGCACAGGTAGTTGGATAAAATACAAACTTTATTTCCTTTTATCATTTGAACAGGGCAAAGGAGCACAAAGCACACACAAGCTGCATTCAGCAACAATATTCTTGTTTGTCTTATAAATACAAGGCAGATGCTAATTGAAAACACAAGGAAATTTGATCCTATTAAAAAGGCAGGAAGCTGCATTTAGTCAATTCATCATTAAATGCTTACTACAAGGCAGTGTTGCTGATGAAATAGTGCAGGGGCACACCCTCGTGGACAAAATGCTTACAGCACCTGGTATTCCCAGGCGGTCTCCCATCCAAGTACTAACCAGGCCCGACCCTGCTTAGCTTCCGAGATCAGACGAGATCGGGAGTACCCAGGCTGGTATGGCCGTAAGCGAGAAACAATCTCTTGCTACAACATATATAGTCAAAGTGAGTCTGATAAAACAGACATTTAGTCAATTCATCATTAAATGCTTAATACAAGGCAGTGTTGCTGATGAAATAGTGCAAGAGCACACCCTCGTGGACAAAATGCTTACAGCACCTGGTATTCCCAGGCGGTCTCCCATCCAAGTACTAACCAGGCACGACCCTGCTTAGCTTCCGAGATCAGACGAGATTGGGCGTACCCAGGCTGGTATGGCCGTAAGCGAGAAACAACCTCTTGCTACAACATATATAGTCAAAGTGAGTGTGATAAACAGACATTGCATTTTCACCAATTAGATAAGCAGCTTGAACTTTGTGTCACTGAAAAAGTAGAAGAAATTACAAACACTGTTCCCATCACTTTTTAGCACAGGTAGTTGGATAAAATACAAACTTTATTTCCTTTCATCATTTGAACAGGGCAAAGGAGCACAAAGCACACACAAGCTGCATTCAGCAACAATATTCTTGTTTGTCTTATAAATACAAGGCAGATGCTAATTGAAAACACAAGGAAATTTGATCCTATTAAAAAGGCAGGAAGCTGCATTTAGTCAATTCATCATTAAATGCTTACTACAAGGCAGTGTTGCTGATGAAATAGTGCAGGGGCACACCCTCGTGGACAAAATGCGTACAGCACCTGGTATTCCCAGGCGGTCTCCCATCCAAGTACTAACCAGGCCCGACCCTGCTTAGCTTCCGAGATCAGACGAGATCGGGCGTACCCAGGCTGGTATGGCCGTAAGCGAGAAACAATCTCTTGCTACAACATATATAGTCAAAGTGAGTGTGATAAACAGACATTGCATTTTCACCAATTAGATAAGCAGCTTGAACTTTGTGTCACTGAAAAAGTAGAAGAAATTACAAACACTGTTCCCATCACTTTTTAGCACAGGTAGTTGGATAAAATACAAACTTTATTTCCTTTCATCATTTGAACAGGGCAAAGGAGCACAAAGCACACACAAGCTGCATTCAGCAACAATATTCTTATTTGTCTTATAAATACAAGGCAGATGCTAATTGAAAACACAAGGAAATTTGATCCTATTAAAAAGGCAGGAAGCTGCATTTAGTCAATTCATCATTAAATGCTTACTACAAGGCAGTGTTGCTGATGAAATAGTGCAGGGGCACACCCTCGTGGACAAAATGCTTACAGCACCTGGTATTCCCAGGCGGTCTCCCATCCAAGTACTAACCAGGCCCGACCCTGCTTAGCTTCCGAGATCAGACGAGATCGGGCGTACCCAGGCTGGTATGGCCGTAAGCGAGAAACAATCTCTTGCTACAACATATATAGTCAAAGTGAGTGTGATAAACAGACATTGCATTTTCACCAATTAGATAAGCAGCTTGAACTTTGTGTCACTGAAAAAGTAGAAGAAATTACAAACACTGTTCCCATCACTTTTTAGCACAGGTAGTTGGATAAAATACAAACTTTATTTCCTTTCATCATTTGAACAGGGCAAAGGAGCACAAAGCACACACAAGCTGCATTCAGCAACAATATTCTTGTTTGTCTTATAAATACAAGGCAGATGCTAATTGAAAACACAAGGAAATTTGATCCTATTAAAAAGGCAGGAAGCTGCATTTAGTCAATTCATCATTAAATGCTTACTACAAGGCAGTGTTGCTGATGAAATAGTGCAGGGGCACACCCTCGTGGACAAAATGCTTACAGCACCTGGTATTCCCAGGCGGTCTCCCATCCAAGTACTAACCAGGCCCGACCATGCTTAGCTTCCGAGATCAGACGAGATCGGGCGTACCCAGGCTGGTATGGCCGTAAGCGAGAAACAATCTCTTGCTACAACATATATAGTCAAAGTGAGTCTGATAAAACAGACATTTAGTCAATTCATCATTAAATGCTTAATACAAGGCAGTGTTGCTGATGAAATAGTGCAAGAGCACACCCTCGTGGACAAAATGCTTACAGCACCTGGTATTCCCAGGCGGTCTCCCATCCAAGTACTAACCAGGCCCGACCCTGCTTAGCTTCCGAGATCAGACGAGATTGGGCGTACCCAGGCTGGTATGGCCGTAAGCGAGAAACAACCTCTTGCTACAACATATATAGTCAAAGTGAGTGTGATAAACAGACATTGCATTTTCACCAATTAGATAAGCAGCTTGAACTTTGTGTCACTGAAAAAGTAGAAGAAATTACAAACACTGTTCCCATCACTTTTTAGCACAGGTAGTTGGATAAAATACAAACTTTATTTCCTTTCATCATTTGAACAGGGCAAAGGAGCACAAAGCACACACAAGCTGCATTCAGCAACAATATTCTTGTTTGTCTTATAAATACAAGGCAGATGCTAATTGAAAACACAAGGAAATGTGATCCTATTAAAAAGGCAGGAAGCTGCATTTAGTCAATTCATCATTAAATGCTTACTACAAGGCAGTGTTGCTGATGAAATAGTGCAGGGGCACACCCTCGTGGACAAAATGCTTACAGCACCTGGTATTCCCAGGCGGTCTCCCATCCAAGTACTAACCAGGCCCGACCCTGCTTAGCTTCCGAGATCAGACGAGATCGGGCGTACCCAGGCTGGTATGGCCGTAAGCGAGAAACAATCTCTTGCTACAACATATATAGTCAAAGTGAGTCTGATAAAACAGACATTTAGTCAATTCATCATTAAATGCTTAATACAAGGCAGTGTTGCTGATGAAATAGTGCAAGAGCACACCCTCGTGGACAAAATGCTTACAGCACCTGGTATTCCCAGGCGGTCTCCCATCCAAGTACTAACCAGGCCCGACCCTGCTTAGCTTCCGAGATCAGACGAGATTGGGCGTACCCAGGCTGGTATGGCCGTAAGCGAGAAACAACCTCTTGCTACAACATATATAGTCAAAGTGAGTGTGATAAACAGACATTGCATTTTCACCAATTAGATAAGCAGCTTGAACTTTGTGTCACTGAAAAAGTAGAAGAAATTACAAACACTGTTCCCATCACTTTTTAGCACAGGTAGTTGGATAAAATACAAACTTTATTTCCTTTCATCATTTGAACAGGGCAAAGGAGCACAAAGCACACACAAGCTGCATTCAGCAACAATATTCTTGTTTGTCTTATAAATACAAGGCAGATGCTAATTGAAAACACAAGGAAATTTGATCCTATTAAAAAGGCAGGAAGCTGCATTTAGTCAATTCATCATTAAATGCTTACTACAAGGCAGTGTTGCTGATGAAATAGTGCAGGGGCACACCCTCGTGGACAAAATGCTTACAGCACCTGGTATTCCCAGGCGGTCTCCCATCCAAGTACTAACCAGGCCCGACCCTGCTTAGCTTCCGAGATCAGACGAGATCGGGCGTACCCAGGCTGGTATGGCCGTAAGCGAGAAACAATCTCTTGCTACAACATATATAGTCAAAGTGAGTGTGATAAACAGACATTGCATTTTCACCAATTAGATAAGCAGCTTGAACTTTGTGTCACTGAAAAAGTAGAAGAAATTACAAACACTGTTCCCATCACTTTTTAGCACAGGTAGTTGGATAAAATACAAACTTTATTTCCTTTCATCATTTGAACAGGGCAAAGGAGCACAAAGCACACACAAGCTGCATTCAGCAACAATATTCTTGTTTGTCTTATAAATACAAGGCAGATGCTAATTGAAAACACAAGGAAATTTGATCCTATTAAAAAGGCAGGAAGCTGCATTTAGTCAATTCATCATTAAATGCTTACTACAAGGCAGTGTTGCTGATGAAATAGTGCAGGGGCACACCCTCGTGGACAAAATGCGTACAGCACCTGGTATTCCCAGGCGGTCTCCCATCCAAGTACTAACCAGGCCCGACCCTGCTTAGCTTCCGAGATCAGACGAGATCGGGCGTACCCAGGCTGGTATGGCCGTAAGCGAGAAACAATCTCTTGCTACAACATATATAGTCAAAGTGAGTGTGATAAACAGACATTGCATTTTCACCAATTAGATAAGCAGCTTGAACTTTGTGTCACTGAAAAAGTAGAAGAAATTACAAACACTGTTCCCATCACTTTTTAGCACAGGTAGTTGGATAAAATACAAACTTTATTTCCTTTCATCATTTGAACAGGGCAAAGGAGCACAAAGCACACACAAGCTGCATTCAGCAACAATATTCTTATTTGTCTTATAAATACAAGGCAGATGCTAATTGAAAACACAAGGAAATTTGATCCTATTAAAAAGGCAGGAAGCTGCATTTAGTCAATTCATCATTAAATGCTTACTACAAGGCAGTGTTGCTGATGAAATAGTGCAGGGGCACACCCTCGTGGACAAAATGCTTACAGCACCTGGTATTCCCAGGCGGTCTCCCATCCAAGTACTAACCAGGCCCGACCCTGCTTAGCTTCCGAGATCAGACGAGATCGGGCGTACCCAGGCTGGTATGGCCGTAAGCGAGAAACAATCTCTTGCTACAACATATATAGTCAAAGTGAGTGTGATAAACAGACATTGCATTTTCACCAATTAGATAAGCAGCTTGAACTTTGTGTCACTGAAAAAGTAGAAGAAATTACAAACACTGTTCCCATCACTTTTTAGCACAGGTAGTTGGATAAAATACAAACTTTATTTCCTTTCATCATTTGAACAGGGCAAAGGAGCACAAAGCACACACAAGCTGCATTCAGCAACAATATTCTTGTTTGTCTTATAAATACAAGGCAGATGCTAATTGAAAACACAAGGAAATTTGATCCTATTAAAAAGGCAGGAAGCTGCATTTAGTCAATTCATCATTAAATGCTTACTACAAGGCAGTGTTGCTGATGAAATAGTGCAGGGGCACACCCTCGTGGACAAAATGCTTACAGCACCTGGTATTCCCAGGCGGTCTCCCATCCAAGTACTAACCAGGCCCGACCCTGCTTAGCTTCCGAGATCAGACGAGATCGGGCGTACCCAGGCTGGTATGGCCGTAAGCGAGAAACAATCTCTTGCTACAACATATATAGTCAAAGTGAGTGTGATAAACAGACATTGCATTTTCACCAATTAGATAAGCAGCTTGAACTTTGTGTCACTGAAAAAGTAGAAGAAATTACAAACACTGTTCCCATCACTTTTTAGCACAGGTAGTTGGATAAAATACAAACTTTATTTCCTTTCATCATTTGAACAGGGCAAAGGAGCACAAAGCACACACAAGCTGCATTCAGCAACAATATTCTTGTTTGTCTTATAAATACAAGGCAGATGCTAATTGAAAACACAAGGAAATTTGATCCTATTAAAAAGGCAGGAAGCTGCATTTAGTCAATTCATCATTAAATGCTTACTACAAGGCAGTGTTGCTGATGAAATAGTGCAGGGGCACACCCTCGTGGACAAAATGCGTACAGCACCTGGTATTCCCAGGCGGTCTCCCATCCAAGTACTAACCAGGCCCGACCCTGCTTAGCTTCCGAGATCAGACGAGATCGGGCGTACCCAGGCTGGTATGGCCGTAAGCGAGAAACAATCTCTTGCTACAACATATATAGTCAAAGTGAGTGTGATAAACAGACATTGCATTTTCACCAATTAGATAAGCAGCTTGAACTTTGTGTCACTGAAAAAGTAGAAGAAATTACAAACACTGTTCCCATCACTTTTTAGCACAGGTAGTTGGATAAAATACAAACTTTATTTCCTTTCATCATTTGAACAGGGCAAAGGAGCACAAAGCACACACAAGCTGCATTCAGCAACAATATTCTTATTTGTCTTATAAATACAAGGCAGATGCTAATTGAAAACACAAGGAAATTTGATCCTATTAAAAAGGCAGGAAGCTGCATTTAGTCAATTCATCATTAAATGCTTACTACAAGGCAGTGTTGCTGATGAAATAGTGCAGGGGCACACCCTCGTGGACAAAATGCTTACAGCACCTGGTATTCCCAGGCGGTCTCCCATCCAAGTACTAACCAGGCCCGACCCTGCTTAGCTTCCGAGATCAGACGAGATCGGGCGTACCCAGGCTGGTATGGCCGTAAGCGAGAAACAATCTCTTGCTACAACATATATAGTCAAAGTGAGTGTGATAAACAGACATTGCATTTTCACCAATTAGATAAGCAGCTTGAACTTTGTGTCACTGAAAAAGTAGAAGAAATTACAAACACTGTTCCCATCACTTTTTAGCACAGGTAGTTGGATAAAATACAAACTTTATTTCCTTTCATCATTTGAACAGGGCAAAGGAGCACAAAGCACACACAAGCTGCATTCAGCAACAATATTCTTGTTTGTCTTATAAATACAAGGCAGATGCTAATTGAAAACACAAGGAAATTTGATCCTATTAAAAAGGCAGGAAGCTGCATTTAGTCAATTCATCATTAAATGCTTACTACAAGGCAGTGTTGCTGATGAAATAGTGCAGGGGCACACCCTCGTGGACAAAATGCTTACAGCACCTGGTATTCCCAGGCGGTCTCCCATCCAAGTACTAACCAGGCCCGACCATGCTTAGCTTCCGAGATCAGACGAGATCGGGCGTACCCAGGCTGGTATGGCCGTAAGCGAGAAACAATCTCTTGCTACAACATATATAGTCAAAGTGAGTCTGATAAAACAGACATTTAGTCAATTCATCATTAAATGCTTAATACAAGGCAGTGTTGCTGATGAAATAGTGCAAGAGCACACCCTCGTGGACAAAATGCTTACAGCACCTGGTATTCCCAGGCGGTCTCCCATCCAAGTACTAACCAGGCCCGACCCTGCTTAGCTTCCGAGATCAGACGAGATTGGGCGTACCCAGGCTGGTATGGCCGTAAGCGAGAAACAACCTCTTGCTACAACATATATAGTCAAAGTGAGTGTGATAAACAGACATTGCATTTTCACCAATTAGATAAGCAGCTTGAACTTTGTGTCACTGAAAAAGTAGAAGAAATTACAAACACTGTTCCCATCACTTTTTAGCACAGGTAGTTGGATAAAATACAAACTTTATTTCCTTTCATCATTTGAACAGGGCAAAGGAGCACAAAGCACACACAAGCTGCATTCAGCAACAATATTCTTGTTTGTCTTATAAATACAAGGCAGATGCTAATTGAAAACACAAGGAAATGTGATCCTATTAAAAAGGCAGGAAGCTGCATTTAGTCAATTCATCATTAAATGCTTACTACAAGGCAGTGTTGCTGATGAAATAGTGCAGGGGCACACCCTCGTGGACAAAATGCTTACAGCACCTGGTATTCCCAGGCGGTCTCCCATCCAAGTACTAACCAGGCCCGACCCTGCTTAGCTTCCGAGATCAGACGAGATCGGGCGTACCCAGGCTGGTATGGCCGTAAGCGAGAAACAATCTCTTGCTACAACATATATAGTCAAAGTGAGTCTGATAAAACAGACATTTAGTCAATTCATCATTAAATGCTTAATACAAGGCAGTGTTGCTGATGAAATAGTGCAAGAGCACACCCTCGTGGACAAAATGCTTACAGCACCTGGTATTCCCAGGCGGTCTCCCATCCAAGTACTAACCAGGCCCGACCCTGCTTAGCTTCCGAGATCAGACGAGATTGGGCGTACCCAGGCTGGTATGGCCGTAAGCGAGAAACAACCTCTTGCTACAACATATATAGTCAAAGTGAGTGTGATAAACAGACATTGCATTTTCACCAATTAGATAAGCAGCTTGAACTTTGTGTCACTGAAAAAGTAGAAGAAATTACAAACACTGTTCCCATCACTTTTTAGCACAGGTAGTTGGATAAAATACAAACTTTATTTCCTTTCATCATTTGAACAGGGCAAAGGAGCACAAAGCACACACAAGCTGCATTCAGCAACAATATTCTTGTTTGTCTTATAAATACAAGGCAGATGCTAATTGAAAACACAAGGAAATTTGATCCTATTAAAAAGGCAGGAAGCTGCATTTAGTCAATTCATCATTAAATGCTTACTACAAGGCAGTGTTGCTGATGAAATAGTGCAGGGGCACACCCTCGTGGACAAAATGCTTACAGCACCTGGTATTCCCAGGCGGTCTCCCATCCAAGTACTAACCAGGCCCGACCCTGCTTAGCTTCCGAGATCAGACGAGATCGGGCGTACCCAGGCTGGTATGGCCGTAAGCGAGAAACAATCTCTTGCTACAACATATATAGTCAAAGTGAGTGTGATAAACAGACATTGCATTTTCACCAATTAGATAAGCAGCTTGAACTTTGTGTCACTGAAAAAGTAGAAGAAATTACAAACACTGTTCCCATCACTTTTTAGCACAGGTAGTTGGATAAAATACAAACTTTATTTCCTTTCATCATTTGAACAGGGCAAAGGAGCACAAAGCACACACAAGCTGCATTCAGCAACAATATTCTTGTTTGTCTTATAAATACAAGGCAGATGCTAATTGAAAACACAAGGAAATTTGATCCTATTAAAAAGGCAGGAAGCTGCATTTAGTCAATTCATCATTAAATGCTTACTACAAGGCAGTGTTGCTGATGAAATAGTGCAGGGGCACACCCTCGTGGACAAAATGCGTACAGCACCTGGTATTCCCAGGCGGTCTCCCATCCAAGTACTAACCAGGCCCGACCCTGCTTAGCTTCCGAGATCAGACGAGATCGGGCGTACCCAGGCTGGTATGGCCGTAAGCGAGAAACAATCTCTTGCTACAACATATATAGTCAAAGTGAGTGTGATAAACAGACATTGCATTTTCACCAATTAGATAAGCAGCTTGAACTTTGTGTCACTGAAAAAGTAGAAGAAATTACAAACACTGTTCCCATCACTTTTTAGCACAGGTAGTTGGATAAAATACAAACTTTATTTCCTTTCATCATTTGAACAGGGCAAAGGAGCACAAAGCACACACAAGCTGCATTCAGCAACAATATTCTTGTTTGTCTTATAAATACAAGGCAGATGCTAATTGAAAACACAAGGAAATTTGATCCTATTAAAAAGGCAGGAAGCTGCATTTAGTCAATTCATCATTAAATGCTTACTACAAGGCAGTGTTGCTGATGAAATAGTGCAGGGGCACACCCTCGTGGACAAAATGCGTACAGCACCTGGTATTCCCAGGCGGTCTCCCATCCAAGTACTAACCAGGCCCGACCCTGCTTAGCTTCCGAGATCAGACGAGATCGGGCGTACCCAGGCTGGTATGGCCGTAAGCGAGAAACAATCTCTTGCTACAACATATATAGTCAAAGTGAGTGTGATAAACAGACATTGCATTTTCACCAATTAGATAAGCAGCTTGAACTTTGTGTCACTGAAAAAGTAGAAGAAATTACAAACACTGTTCCCATCACTTTTTAGCACAGGTAGTTGGATAAAATACAAACTTTATTTCCTTTCATCATTTGAACAGGGCAAAGGAGCACAAAGCACACACAAGCTGCATTCAGCAACAATATTCTTATTTGTCTTATAAATACAAGGCAGATGCTAATTGAAAACACAAGGAAATTTGATCCTATTAAAAAGGCAGGAAGCTGCATTTAGTCAATTCATCATTAAATGCTTACTACAAGGCAGTGTTGCTGATGAAATAGTGCAGGGGCACACCCTCGTGGACAAAATGCTTACAGCACCTGGTATTCCCAGGCGGTCTCCCATCCAAGTACTAACCAGGCCCGACCATGCTTAGCTTCCGAGATCAGACGAGATCGGGCGTACCCAGGCTGGTATGGCCGTAAGCGAGAAACAATCTCTTGCTACAACATATATAGTCAAAGTGAGTCTGATAAAACAGACATTTAGTCAAATCATCATTAAATGCTTAATACAAGGCAGTGTTGCTGATGAAATAGTGCAAGAGCACACCCTCGTGGACAAAATGCTTACAGCACCTGGTATTCCCAGGCGGTCTCCCATCCAAGTACTAACCAGGCCCGACCCTGCTTAGCTTCCGAGATCAGACGAGATTGGGCGTACCCAGGCTGGTATGGCCGTAAGCGAGAAACAACCTCTTGCTACAACATATATAGTCAAAGTGAGTGTGATAAACAGACATTGCATTTTCACCAATTAGATAAGCAGCTTGAACTTTGTGTCACTGAAAAAGTAGAAGAAATTACAAACACTGTTCCCATCACTTTTTAGCACAGGTAGTTGGATAAAATACAAACTTTATTTCCTTTCATCATTTGAACAGGGCAAAGGAGCACAAAGCACACACAAGCTGCATTCAGCAACAATATTCTTGTTTGTCTTATAAATACAAGGCAGATGCTAATTGAAAACACAAGGAAATTTGATCCTATTAAAAAGGCAGGAAGCTGCATTTAGTCAATTCATCATTAAATGCTTACTACAAGGCAGTGTTGCTGATGAAATAGTGCAGGGGCACACCCTCGTGGACAAAATGCTTACAGCACCTGGTATTCCCAGGCGGTCTCCCATCCAAGTACTAACCAGGCCCGACCCTGCTTAGCTTCCGAGATCAGACGAGATCGGGCGTACCCAGGCTGGTATGGCCGTAAGCGAGAAACAATCTCTTGCTACAACATATATAGTCAAAGTGAGTGTGATAAACAGACATTGCATTTTCACCAATTAGATAAGCAGCTTGAACTTTGTGTCACTGAAAAAGTAGAAGAAATTACAAACACTGTTCCCATCACTTTTTAGCACAGGTAGTTGGATAAAATACAAACTTTATTTCCTTTCATCATTTGAACAGGGCAAAGGAGCACAAAGCACACACAAGCTGCATTCAGCAACAATATTCTTGTTTGTCTTATAAATACAAGGCAGATGCTAATTGAAAACACAAGGAAATTTGATCCTATTAAAAAGGCAGGAAGCTGCATTTAGTCAATTCATCATTAAATGCTTACTACAAGGCAGTGTTGCTGATGAAATAGTGCAGGGGCACACCCTCGTGGACAAAATGCTTACAGCACCTGGTATTCCCAGGCGGTCTCCCATCCAAGTACTAACCAGGCCCGACCCTGCTTAGCTTCCGAGATCAGACGAGATCGGGCGTACCCAGGCTGGTATGGCCGTAAGCGAGAAACAATCTCTTGCTACAACATATATAGTCAAAGTGAGTGTGATAAACAGACATTGCATTTTCACCAATTAGATAAGCAGCTTGAACTTTGTGTCACTGAAAAAGTAGAAGAAATTACAAACACTGTTCCCATCACTTTTTAGCACAGGTAGTTGGATAAAATACAAACTTTATTTCCTTTCATCATTTGAACAGGGCAAAGGAGCACAAAGCACACACAAGCTGCATTCAGCAACAATATTCTTGTTTGTCTTATAAATACAAGGCAGATGCTAATTGAAAACACAAGGAAATTTGATCCTATTAAAAAGGCAGGAAGCTGCATTTAGTCAATTCATCATTAAATGCTTACTACAAGGCAGTGTTGCTGATGAAATAGTGCAGGGGCACACCCTCGTGGACAAAATGCTTACAGCACCTGGTATTCCCAGGCGGTCTCCCATCCAAGTACTAACCAGGCCCGACCATGCTTAGCTTCCGAGATCAGACGAGATCGGGCGTACCCAGGCTGGTATGGCCGTAAGCGAGAAACAATCTCTTGCTACAACATATATAGTCAAAGTGAGTCTGATAAAACAGACATTTAGTCAATTCATCATTAAATGCTTAATACAAGGCAGTGTTGCTGATGAAATAGTGCAAGAGCACACCCTCGTGGACAAAATGCTTACAGCACCTGGTATTCCCAGGCGGTCTCCCATCCAAGTACTAACCAGGCCCGACCCTGCTTAGCTTCCGAGATCAGACGTACCCAGGCTGATATGGCCGTAAGCGAGAAACAATCTCTTGCTACAACATATATAGTCAAAGTGAGTGTGATAAACAGACATTGCATTTTCACCAATTAGATAAGCAGCTTGAACTTTGTGTCACTGAAAAAGTAGAAGAAATTACAAACACTGTTCCCATCACTTTTTAGCACAGGTAGTTGGATAAAATACAAACTTTATTTCCTTTCATCATTTGAACAGGGCAAAGGAGCACAAAGCACACACAAGCTGCATTCAGCAACAATATTCTTGTTTGTCTTATAAATACAAGGCAGATGCTAATTGAAAACACAAGGAAATTTGATCCTATTAAAAAGGCAGGAAGCTGCATTTAGTCAATTCATCATTAAATGCTTACTACAAGGCAGTGTTGCTGATGAAATAGTGCAGGGGCACACCCTCGTGGACAAAATGCGTACAGCACCTGGTATTCCCAGGCGGTCTCCCATCCAAGTACTAACCAGGCCCGACCCTGCTTAGCTTCCGAGATCAGACGAGATCGGGCGTACCCAGGCTGGTATGGCCGTAAGCGAGAAACAATCTCTTGCTACAACATATATAGTCAAAGTGAGTGTGATAAACAGACATTGCATTTTCACCAATTAGATAAGCAGCTTGAACTTTGTGTCACTGAAAAAGTAGAAGAAATTACAAACACTGTTCCCATCACTTTTTAGCACAGGTAGTTGGATAAAATACAAACTTTATTTCCTTTCATCATTTGAACAGGGCAAAGGAGCACAAAGCACACACAAGCTGCATTCAGCAACAATATTCTTATTTGTCTTATAAATACAAGGCAGATGCTAATTGAAAACACAAGGAAATTTGATCCTATTAAAAAGGCAGGAAGCTGCATTTAGTCAATTCATCATTAAATGCTTACTACAAGGCAGTGTTGCTGATGAAATAGTGCAGGGGCACACCCTCGTGGACAAAATGCTTACAGCACCTGGTATTCCCAGGCGGTCTCCCATCCAAGTACTAACCAGGCCCGACCATGCTTAGCTTCCGAGATCAGACGAGATCGGGCGTACCCAGGCTGGTATGGCCGTAAGCGAGAAACAATCTCTTGCTACAACATATATAGTCAAAGTGAGTCTGATAAAACAGACATTTAGTCAAATCATCATTAAATGCTTAATACAAGGCAGTGTTGCTGATGAAATAGTGCAAGAGCACACCCTCGTGGACAAAATGCTTACAGCACCTGGTATTCCCAGGCGGTCTCCCATCCAAGTACTAACCAGGCCCGACCCTGCTTAGCTTCCGTGATCAGACGAGATTGGGCGTACCCAGGCTGGTATGGCCGTAAGCGAGAAACAACCTCTTGCTACAACATATATAGTCAAAGTGAGTGTGATAAACAGACATTGCATTTTCACCAATTAGATAAGCAGCTTGAACTTTGTGTCACTGAAAAAGTAGAAGAAATTACAAACACTGTTCCCATCACTTTTTAGCACAGGTAGTTGGATAAAATACAAACTTTATTTCCTTTCATCATTTGAACAGGGCAAAGGAGCACAAAGCACACACAAGCTGCATTCAGCAACAATATTCTTGTTTGTCTTATAAATACAAGGCAGATGCTAATTGAAAACACAAGGAAATTTGATCCTATTAAAAAGGCAGGAAGCTGCATTTAGTCAATTCATCATTAAATGCTTACTACAAGGCAGTGTTGCTGATGAAATAGTGCAGGGGCACACCCTCGTGGACAAAATGCTTACAGCACCTGGTATTCCCAGGCGGTCTCCCATCCAAGTACTAACCAGGCCCGACCCTGCTTAGCTTCCGAGATCAGACGAGATCGGGCGTACCCAGGCTGGTATGGCCGTAAGCGAGAAACAATCTCTTGCTACAACATATATAGTCAAAGTGAGTGTGATAAACAGACATTGCATTTTCACCAATTAGATAAGCAGCTTGAACTTTGTGTCACTGAAAAAGTAGAAGAAATTACAAACACTGTTCCCATCACTTTTTAGCACAGGTAGTTGGATAAAATACAAACTTTATTTCCTTTCATCATTTGAACAGGGCAAAGGAGCACAAAGCACACACAAGCTGCATTCAGCAACAATATTCTTGTTTGTCTTATAAATACAAGGCAGATGCTAATTGAAAACACAAGGAAATTTGATCCTATTAAAAAGGCAGGAAGCTGCATTTAGTCAATTCATCATTAAATGCTTACTACAAGGCAGTGTTGCTGATGAAATAGTGCAGGGGCACACCCTCGTGGACAAAATGCTTACAGCACCTGGTATTCCCAGGCGGTCTCCCATCCAAGTACTAACCAGGCCCGACCCTGCTTAGCTTCCGAGATCAGACGAGATCGGGCGTACCCAGGCTGGTATGGCCGTAAGCGAGAAACAATCTCTTGCTACAACATATATAGTCAAAGTGAGTGTGATAAACAGACATTGCATTTTCACCAATTAGATAAGCAGCTTGAACTTTGTGTCACTGAAAAAGTAGAAGAAATTACAAACACTGTTCCCATCACTTTTTAGCACAGGTAGTTGGATAAAATACAAACTTTATTTCCTTTCATCATTTGAACAGGGCAAAGGAGCACAAAGCACACACAAGCTGCATTCAGCAACAATATTCTTGTTTGTCTTATAAATACAAGGCAGATGCTAATTGAAAACACAAGGAAATTTGATCCTATTAAAAAGGCAGGAAGCTGCATTTAGTCAATTCATCATTAAATGCTTACTACAAGGCAGTGTTGCTGATGAAATAGTGCAGGGGCACACCCTCGTGGACAAAATGCTTACAGCACCTGGTATTCCCAGGCGGTCTCCCATCCAAGTACTAACCAGGCCCGACCATGCTTAGCTTCCGAGATCAGACAAGATCGGGCGTACCCAGGCTGGTATGGCCGTAAGCGAGAAACAATCTCTTGCTACAACATATATAGTCAAAGTGAGTCTGATAAAACAGACATTTAGTCAATTCATCATTAAATGCTTAATACAAGGCAGTGTTGCTGATGAAATAGTGCAAGAGCACACCCTCGTGGACAAAATGCTTACAGCACCTGGTATTCCCAGGCGGTCTCCCATCCAAGTACTAACCAGGCCCGACCCTGCTTAGCTTCCGAGATCAGACGTACCCAGGCTGATATGGCCGTAAGCGAGAAACAATCTCTTGCTACAACATATATAGTCAAAGTGAGTGTGATAAACAGACATTGCATTTTCACCAATTAGATAAGCAGCTTGAACTTTGTGTCACTGAAAAAGTAGAAGAAATTACAAACACTGTTCCCATCACTTTTTAGCACAGGTAGTTGGATAAAATACAAACTTTATTTCCTTTCATCATTTGAACAGGGCAAAGGAGCACAAAGCACACACAAGCTGCATTCAGCAACAATATTCTTGTTTGTCTTATAAATACAAGGCAGATGCTAATTGAAAACACAAGGAAATTTGATCCTATTAAAAAGGCAGGAAGCTGCATTTAGTCAATTCATCATTAAATGCTTACTACAAGGCAGTGTTGCTGATGAAATAGTGCAGGGGCACACCCTCGTGGACAAAATGCGTACAGCACCTGGTATTCCCAGGCGGTCTCCCATCCAAGTACTAACCAGGCCCGACCCTGCTTAGCTTCCGAGATCAGACGAGATCGGGCGTACCCAGGCTGGTATGGCCGTAAGCGAGAAACAATCTCTTGCTACAACATATATAGTCAAAGTGAGTGTGATAAACAGACATTGCATTTTCACCAATTAGATAAGCAGCTTGAACTTTGTGTCACTGAAAAAGTAGAAGAAATTACAAACACTGTTCCCATCACTTTTTAGCACAGGTAGTTGGATAAAATACAAACTTTATTTCCTTTCATCATTTGAACAGGGCAAAGGAGCACAAAGCACACACAAGCTGCATTCAGCAACAATATTCTTATTTGTCTTATAAATACAAGGCAGATGCTAATTGAAAACACAAGGAAATTTGATCCTATTAAAAAGGCAGGAAGCTGCATTTAGTCAATTCATCATTAAATGCTTACTACAAGGCAGTGTTGCTGATGAAATAGTGCAGGGGCACACCCTCGTGGACAAAATGCTTACAGCACCTGGTATTCCCAGGCGGTCTCCCATCCAAGTACTAACCAGGCCCGACCATGCTTAGCTTCCGAGATCAGACGAGATCGGGCGTACCCAGGCTGGTATGGCCGTAAGCGAGAAACAATCTCTTGCTACAACATATATAGTCAAAGTGAGTCTGATAAAACAGACATTTAGTCAAATCATCATTAAATGCTTAATACAAGGCAGTGTTGCTGATGAAATAGTGCAAGAGCACACCCTCGTGGACAAAATGCTTACAGCACCTGGTATTCCCAGGCGGTCTCCCATCCAAGTACTAACCAGGCCCGACCCTGCTTAGCTTCCGAGATCAGACGAGATTGGGCGTACCCAGGCTGGTATGGCCGTAAGCGAGAAACAACCTCTTGCTACAACATATATAGTCAAAGTGAGTGTGATAAACAGACATTGCATTTTCACCAATTAGATAAGCAGCTTGAACTTTGTGTCACTGAAAAAGTAGAAGAAATTACAAACACTGTTCCCATCACTTTTTAGCACAGGTAGTTGGATAAAATACAAACTTTATTTCCTTTCATCATTTGAACAGGGCAAAGGAGCACAAAGCACACACAAGCTGCATTCAGCAACAATATTCTTGTTTGTCTTATAAATACAAGGCAGATGCTAATTGAAAACACAAGGAAATTTGATCCTATTAAAAAGGCAGGAAGCTGCATTTAGTCAATTCATCATTAAATGCTTACTACAAGGCAGTGTTGCTGATGAAATAGTGCAGGGGCACACCCTCGTGGACAAAATGCTTACAGCACCTGGTATTCCCAGGCGGTCTCCCATCCAAGTACTAACCAGGCCCGACCCTGCTTAGCTTCCGAGATCAGACGAGATCGGGCGTACCCAGGCTGGTATGGCCGTAAGCGAGAAACAATCTCTTGCTACAACATATATAGTCAAAGTGAGTGTGATAAACAGACATTGCATTTTCACCAATTAGATAAGCAGCTTGAACTTTGTGTCACTGAAAAAGTAGAAGAAATTACAAACACTGTTCCCATCACTTTTTAGCACAGGTAGTTGGATAAAATACAAACTTTATTTCCTTTCATCATTTGAACAGGGCAAAGGAGCACAAAGCACACACAAGCTGCATTCAGCAACAATATTCTTGTTTGTCTTATAAATACAAGGCAGATGCTAATTGAAAACACAAGGAAATTTGATCCTATTAAAAAGGCAGGAAGCTGCATTTAGTCAATTCATCATTAAATGCTTACTACAAGGCAGTGTTGCTGATGAAATAGTGCAGGGGCACACCCTCGTGGACAAAATGCGTACAGCACCTGGTATTCCCAGGCGGTCTCCCATCCAAGTACTAACCAGGCCCGACCCTGCTTAGCTTCCGAGATCAGACGAGATCGGGCGTACCCAGGCTGGTATGGCCGTAAGCGAGAAACAATCTCTTGCTACAACATATATAGTCAAAGTGAGTGTGATAAACAGACATTGCATTTTCACCAATTAGATAAGCAGCTTGAACTTTGTGTCACTGAAAAAGTAGAAGAAATTACAAACACTGTTCCCATCACTTTTTAGCACAGGTAGTTGGATAAAATACAAACTTTATTTCCTTTCATCATTTGAACAGGGCAAAGGAGCACAAAGCACACACAAGCTGCATTCAGCAACAATATTCTTGTTTGTCTTATAAATACAAGGCAGATGCTAATTGAAAACACAAGGAAATTTGATCCTATTAAAAAGGCAGGAAGCTGCATTTAGTCAATTCATCATTAAATGCTTACTACAAGGCAGTGTTGCTGATGAAATAGTGCAGGGGCACACCCTCGTGGACAAAATGCTTACAGCACCTGGTATTCCCAGGCGGTCTCCCATCCAAGTACTAACCAGGCCCGACCCTGCTTAGCTTCCGAGATCAGACGAGATCGGGCGTACCCAGGCTGGTATGGCCGTAAGCGAGAAACAATCTCTTGCTACAACATATATAGTCAAAGTGAGTGTGATAAACAGACATTGCATTTTCACCAATTAGATAAGCAGCTTGAACTTTGTGTCACTGAAAAAGTAGAAGAAATTACAAACACTGTTCCCATCACTTTTTAGCACAGGTAGTTGGATAAAATACAAACTTTATTTCCTTTCATCATTTGAACAGGGCAAAGGAGCACAAAGCACACACAAGCTGCAATTCAGCAACAATATTCTTGTTTGTCTTATAAATACAAGGCAGATGCTAATTGAAAACACAAGGAAATTTGATCCTATTAAAAAGGCAGGAAGCTGCATTTAGTCAATTCATCATTAAATGCTTACTACAAGGCAGTGTTGCTGATGAAATAGTGCAGGGGCACACCCTCGTGGACAAAATGCGTACAGCACCTGGTATTCCCAGGCGGTCTCCCATCCAAGTACTAACCAGGCCCGACCCTGCTTAGCTTCCGAGATCAGACGAGATCGGGCGTACCCAGGCTGGTATGGCCGTAAGCGAGAAACAATCTCTTGCTACAACATATATAGTCAAAGTGAGTGTGATAAACAGACATTGCATTTTCACCAATTAGATAAGCAGCTTGAACTTTGTGTCACTGAAAAAGTAGAAGAAATTACAAACACTGTTCCCATCACTTTTTAGCACAGGTAGTTGGATAAAATACAAACTTTATTTCCTTTCATCATTTGAACAGGGCAAAGGAGCACAAAGCACACACAAGCTGCATTCAGCAACAATATTCTTATTTGTCTTATAAATACAAGGCAGATGCTAATTGAAAACACAAGGAAATTTGATCCTATTAAAAAGGCAGGAAGCTGCATTTAGTCAATTCATCATTAAATGCTTACTACAAGGCAGTGTTGCTGATGAAATAGTGCAGGGGCACACCCTCGTGGACAAAATGCTTACAGCACCTGGTATTCCCAGGCGGTCTCCCATCCAAGTACTAACCAGGCCCGACCCTGCTTAGCTTCCGAGATCAGACGAGATCGGGCGTACCCAGGCTGGTATGGCCGTAAGCGAGAAACAATCTCTTGCTACAACATATATAGTCAAAGTGAGTGTGATAAACAGACATTGCATTTTCACCAATTAGATAAGCAGCTTGAACTTTGTGTCACTGAAAAAGTAGAAGAAATTACAAACACTGTTCCCATCACTTTTTAGCACAGGTAGTTGGATAAAATACAAACTTTATTTCCTTTCATCATTTGAACAGGGCAAAGGAGCACAAAGCACACACAAGCTGCATTCAGCAACAATATTCTTGTTTGTCTTATAAATACAAGGCAGATGCTAATTGAAAACACAAGGAAATTTGATCCTATTAAAAAGGCAGGAAGCTGCATTTAGTCAATTCATCATTAAATGCTTACTACAAGGCAGTGTTGCTGATGAAATAGTGCAGGGGCACACCCTCGTGGACAAAATGCTTACAGCACCTGGTATTCCCAGGGGGTCTCCCATCCAAGTACTAACCAGGCCCGACCCTGCTTAGCTTCCGAGATCAGACGAGATCGGGCGTACCCAGGCTGGTATGGCCGTAAGCGAGAAACAATCTCTTGCTACAACATATATAGTCAAAGTGAGTGTGATAAACAGACATTGCATTTTCACCAATTAGATAAGCAGCTTGAACTTTGTGTCACTGAAAAAGTAGAAGAAATTACAAACACTGTTCCCATCACTTTTTACCACAGGTAGTTGGATAAAAAACTAACTTTATTTCCTTTCATCATTTGAACAGGGCAAAGGAGCACAAAGCACACACAAGCTGCATTCAGCAACAATATTCTTGTTTGTCTTATAAATACAAGGCAGATGCTAATTGAAAACACAAGGAAATTTGATCCTATTAAAAAGGCAGGAAGCTGCATTTAGTCAATTCATCATTAAATGCTTACTACAAGGCAGTGTTGCTGATGAAATAGTGCAGGGGCACACCCTCGTGGACAAAATGCTTACAGCACCTGGTATTCCCAGGCGGTCTCCCATCCAAGTACTAACCAGGCCCGACCCTGCTTAGCTTCCGAGATCAGACGAGATCGGGCGTACCCAGGCTGGTATGGCCGTAAGCGAGAAACAATCTCTTGCTACAACATATATAGTCAAAGTGAGTCTGATAAAACAGACATTTAGTCAATTCATCATTAAATGCTTAATACAAGGCAGTGTTGCTGATGAAATAGTGCAAGAGCACACCCTCGTGGACAAAATGCTTACAGCACCTGGTATTCCCAGGCGGTCTCCCATCCAAGTACTAACCAGGCCCGACCCTGCTTAGCTTCCGAGATCAGACGAGATCGGGCGTACCCAGGCTGGTATGGCCGTAAGCGAGAAACAATCTCTTGCTACAACATATATAGTCAAAGTGAGTGTGATAAACAGACATTGCATTTTCACCAATTAGATAAGCAGCTTGAACTTTGTGTCACTGAAAAAGTAGAAGAAATTACAAACACTGTTCCCATCACTTTTTAGCACAGGTAGTTGGATAAAATACAAACTTTATTTCCTTTCATCATTTGAACAGGGCAAAGGAGCACAAAGCACACACAAGCTGCATTCAGCAACAATATTCTTATTTGTCTTATAAATACAAGGCAGATGCTAATTGAAAACACAAGGAAATTTGATCCTATTAAAAAGGCAGGAAGCTGCATTTAGTCAATTCATCATTAAATGCTTACTACAAGGCAGTGTTGCTGATGAAATAGTGCAGGGGCACACCCTCGTGGACAAAATGCTTACAGCACCTGGTATTCCCAGGCGGTCTCCCATCCAAGTACTAACCAGGCCCGACCCTGCTTAGCTTCCGAGATCAGACGAGATCGGGCGTACCCAGGCTGGTATGGCCGTAAGCGAGAAACAATCTCTTGCTACAACATATATAGTCAAAGTGAGTGTGATAAACAGACATTGCATTTTCACCAATTAGATAAGCAGCTTGAACTTTGTGTCACTGAAAAAGTAGAAGAAATTACAAACACTGTTCCCATCACTTTTTAGCACAGGTAGTTGGATAAAATACAAACTTTATTTCCTTTCATCATTTGAACAGGGCAAAGGAGCACAAAGCACACACAAGCTGCATTCAGCAACAATATTCTTGTTTGTCTTATAAATACAAGGCAGATGCTAATTGAAAACACAAGGAAATTTGATCCTATTAAAAAGGCAGGAAGCTGCATTTAGTCAATTCATCATTAAATGCTTACTACAAGGCAGTGTTGCTGATGAAATAGTGCAGGGGCACACCCTCGTGGACAAAATGCTTACAGCACCTGGTATTCCCAGGGGGTCTCCCATCCAAGTACTAACCAGGCCCGACCCTGCTTAGCTTCCGAGATCAGACGAGATCGGGCGTACCCAGGCTGGTATGGCCGTAAGCGAGAAACAATCTCTTGCTACAACATATATAGTCAAAGTGAGTGTGATAAACAGACATTGCATTTTCACCAATTAGATAAGCAGCTTGAACTTTGTGTCACTGAAAAAGTAGAAGAAATTACAAACACTGTTCCCATCACTTTTTACCACAGGTAGTTGGATAAAAAACTAACTTTATTTCCTTTCATCATTTGAACAGGGCAAAGGAGCACAAAGCACACACAAGCTGCATTCAGCAACAATATTCTTGTTTGTCTTATAAATACAAGGCAGATGCTAATTGAAAACACAAGGAAATTTGATCCTATTAAAAAGGCAGGAAGCTGCATTTAGTCAATTCATCATTAAATGCTTACTACAAGGCAGTGTTGCTGATGAAATAGTGCAGGGGCACACCCTCGTGGACAAAATGCTTACAGCACCTGGTATTCCCAGGCGGTCTCCCATCCAAGTACTAACCAGGCCCGACCCTGCTTAGCTTCCGAGATCAGACGAGATCGGGCGTACCCAGGCTGGTATGGCCGTAAGCGAGAAACAATCTCTTGCTACAACATATATAGTCAAAGTGAGTCTGATAAAACAGACATTTAGTCAATTCATCATTAAATGCTTAATACAAGGCAGTGTTGCTGATGAAATAGTGCAAGAGCACACCCTCGTGGACAAAATGCTTACAGCACCTGGTATTCCCAGGCGGTCTCCCATCCAAGTACTAACCAGGCCCGACCCTGCTTAGCTTCCGAGATCAGACGAGATCGGGCGTACCCAGGCTGGTATGGCCGTAAGCGAGAAACAATCTCTTGCTACAACATATATAGTCAAAGTGAGTGTGATAAACAGACATTGCATTTTCACCAATTAGATAAGCAGCTTGAACTTTGTGTCACTGAAAAAGTAGAAGAAATTACAAACACTGTTCCCATCACTTTTTACCACAGGTAGTTGGATAAAATACAAACTTTATTTCCTTTCATCATTTGAACAGGGCAAAGGAGCACAAAGCACACACAAGCTGCATTCAGCAACAATATTCTTGTTTGTCTTATAAATACAAGGCAGATGCTAATTGAAAACACAAGGAAATTTGATCCTATTAAAAAGGCAGGAAGCTGCATTTAGTCAATTCATCATTAAATGCTTACTACAAGGCAGTGTTGCTGATGAAATAGTGCAGGGGCACACCCTCGTGGACAAAATGCTTACAGCACCTGGTATTCCCAGGCGGTCTCCCATCCAAGTACTAACCAGGCCCGACCCTGCTTAGCTTCCGAGATCAGACGAGATCGGGCGTACCCAGGCTGGTATGGCCGTAAGCGAGAAACAATCTCTTGCTACAACATATATAGTCAAAGTGAGTCTGATAAAACAGACATTTAGTCAATTCATCATTAAATGCTTACTACAAGGCAGTGTTGCTGATGAAATAGTGCAAGAGCACACCCTCGTGGACAAAATGCTTACAGCACCTGGTATTCCCAGGCGGTCTCCCATCCAAGTACTAACCAGGCCCGACCCTGCTTAGCTTCCGAGATCAGACGAGATCGGGGGTACCCAGGCTGGTATGGCCGTAAGCGAGAAACAATCTCTTGCTACAACATATATAGTCAAAGTGAGTGTGATAAACAGACATTGCATTTTCACCAATTAGATAAGCAGCTTGAACTTTGTGTCACTGAAAAAGTAGAAGAAATTACAAACACTGTTCCCATCACTTTTTAGCACAGGTAGTTGGATAAAATACAAACTTTATTTCCTTTCATCATTTGAACAGGGCAAAGGAGCACAAAGCACACACAAGCTGCATTCAGCAACAATATTCTTGTTTGTCTTATAAATACAAGGCAGATGCTAATTGAAAACACAAGGAAATTTGATCCTATTAAAAAGGCAGGAAGCTGCATTTAGTCAATTCATCATTAAATGCTTACTACAAGGCAGTGTTGCTGATGAAATAGTGCAGGGGCACACCCTCGTGGACAAAATGCTTACAGCACCTGGTATTCCCAGGCGGTCTCCCATCCAAGTACTAACCAGGCCCGACCATGCTTAGCTTCCGAGATCAGACGAGATCGGGCGTACCCAGGCTGGTATGGCCGTAAGCGAGAAACAATCTCTTGCTACAACATATATAGTCAAAGTGAGTGTGATAAACAGACATTGCATTTTCACCAATTAGATAAGCAGCTTGAACTTTGTGTCACTGAAAAAGTAGAAGAAATTACAAACACTGTTCCCATCACTTTTTAGCACAGGTAGTTGGATAAAATACAA
Source organism: Salmo salar (assembly GCF_965601325.2). Classification (NCBI taxonomy): domain Eukaryota; kingdom Metazoa; phylum Chordata; class Actinopteri; order Salmoniformes; family Salmonidae; genus Salmo; species Salmo salar. Next base: position 3,159,448 of record NC_138298.1, read on the forward strand.
ACTTTATTTCCTTTCATCATTTGAACAGGGCAAAGGAGCACAAAGCACACACAAGCTGCATTCAGCAACAATATTCTTGTTTGTCTTATAAATACAAGGCAGATGCTAATTGAAAACACAAGGAAATTTGATCCTATTAAAAAGGCAGGAAGCTGCATTTAGTCAATTCATCATTAAATGCTTACTACAAGGCAGTGTTGCTGATGAAATAGTGCAGGGGCACACCCTCGTGGACAAAATGCTTACAGCACCTGGTATTCCCAGGCGGTCTCCCATCCAAGTACTAACCAGGCCCGACCATGCTTAGCTTCCGAGATCAGACGAGATCGGGCGTACCCAGGCTGGTATGGCCGTAAGCGAGAAACAATCTCTTGCTACAACATATATAGTCAAAGTGAGTGTGATAAACAGACATTGCATTTTCACCAATTAGATAAGCAGCTTGAACTTTGTGTCACTGAAAAAGTAGAAGAAATTACAAACACTGTTCCCATCACTTTTTAGCACAGGTAGTTGGATAAAATACAAACTTTATTTCCTTTCATCATTTGAACAGGGCAAAGGAGCACAAAGCACACACAAGCTGCATTCAGCAACAATATTCTTGTTTGTCTTATAAATACAAGGCAGATGCTAATTGAAAACACAAGGAAATTTGATCCTATTAAAAAGGCAGGAAGCTGCATTTAGTCAATTCATCATTAAATGCTTACTACAAGGCAGTGTTGCTGATGAAATAGTGCAGGGGCACACCCTCGTGGACAAAATGCTTACAGCACCTGGTATTCCCAGGCGGTCTCCCATCCAAGTACTAACCAGGCCCGACCCTGCTTAGCTTCCGAGATCAGACGAGATCGGGCGTACCCAGGCTGGTATGGCCGTAAGCGAGAAACAATCTCTTGCTACAACATATATAGTCAAAGTGAGTCTGATAAAACAGACATTTAGTCAATTCATCATTAAATGCTTACTACAAGGCAGTGTTGCTGATGAAATAGTGCAAGAGCACACCCTCGTGGACAAAATGCTTACAGCACCTGGTATTCCCAGGCGGTCTCCCATCCAAGTACTAACCAGGCCCGACCCTGCTTAGCTTCCGAGATCAGACGAGATCGGGCGTACCCAGGCTGGTATGGCCGTAAGCGAGAAACAATCTCTTGCTACAACATATATAGTCAAAGTGAGTGTGATAAACAGACATTGCATTTTCACCAATTAGATAAGCAGCTTGAACTTTGTGTCACTGAAAAAGTAGAAGAAATTACAAACACTGTTCCCATCACTTTTTAGCACAGGTAGTTGGATAAAATACAAACTTTATTTCCTTTCATCATTTGAACAGGGCAAAGGAGCACAAAGCACACACAAGCTGCATTCAGCAACAATATTCTTGTTTGTCTTATAAATACAAGGCAGATGCTAATTGAAAACACAAGGAAATTTGATCCTATTAAAAAGGCAGGAAGCTGCATTTAGTCAATTCATCATTAAATGCTTACTACAAGGCAGTGTTGCTGATGAAATAGTGCAGGGGCACACCCTCGTGGACAAAATGCTTACAGCACCTGGTATTCCCAGGCGGTCTCCCATCCAAGTACTAACCAGGCCCGACCATGCTTAGCTTCCGAGATCAGACGAGATCGGGCGTACCCAGGCTGGTATGGCCGTAAGCGAGAAACAATCTCTTGCTACAACATATATAGTCAAAGTGAGTGTGATAAACAGACATTGCATTTTCACCAATTAGATAAGCAGCTTGAACTTTGTGTCACTGAAAAAGTAGAAGAAATTACAAACACTGTTCCCATCACTTTTTAGCACAGGTAGTTGGATAAAATACAAACTTTATTTCCTTTCATCATTTGAACAGGGCAAAGGAGCACAAAGCACACACAAGCTGCATTCAGCAACAATATTCTTGTTTGTCTTATAAATACAAGGCAGATGCTAATTGAAAACACAAGGAAATTTGATCCTATTAAAAAGGCAGGAAGCTGCATTTAGTCAATTCATCATTAAATGCTTACTACAAGGCAGTGTTGCTGATGAAATAGTGCAGGGGCACACCCTCGTGGACAAAATGCTTACAGCACCTGGTATTCCCAGGCGGTCTCCCATCCAAGTACTAACCAGGCCCGACCCTGCTTAGCTTCCGAGATCAGACGAGATCGGGCGTACCCAGGCTGGTATGGCCGTAAGCGAGAAACAATCTCTTGCTACAACATATATAGTCAAAGTGAGTCTGATAAAACAGACATTTAGTCAATTCATCATTAAATGCTTAATACAAGGCAGTGTTGCTGATGAAATAGTGCAAGAGCACACCCTCGTGGACAAATTGCTTACAGCACCTGGTATTCCCAGGCGGTCTCCCATCCAAGTACTAACCAGGACCGACCCTGCTTAGCTTCCGAGATCAGACGAGATCGGGCGTACCCAGGCTGGTATGGCCGTAAGCGAGAAACAATCTCTTGCTACAACATATATAGTCAAAGTGAGTGTGATAAACAGACATTGCATTTTCACCAATTAGATAAGCAGCTTGAACTTTGTGTCACTGAAAAAGTAGAAGAAATTACAAACACTGTTCCCATCACTTTTTAGCACAGGTAGTTGGATAAAATACAAACTTTATTTCCTTTCATCATTTGAACAGGGCAAAGGAGCACAAAGCACACACAAGCTGCATTCAGCAACAATATTCTTGTTTGTCTTATAAATACAAGGCAGATGCTAATTGAAAACACAAGGAAATTTGATCCTATTAAAAAGGCAGGAAGCTGCATTTAGTCAATTCATCATTAAATGCTTACTACAAGGCAGTGTTGCTGATGAAATAGTGCAGGGGCACACCCTCGTGGACAAAATGCTTACAGCACCTGGTATTCCCAGGCGGTCTCCCATCCAAGTACTAACCAGGCCCGACCCTGCTTAGCTTCCGAGATCAGACGAGATCGGGCGTACCCAGGCTGGTATGGCCGTAAGCGAGAAACAATCTCTTGCTACAACATATATAGTCAAAGTGAGTCTGATAAAACAGACATTTAGTCAATTCATCATTAAATGCTTAATACAAGGCAGTGTTGCTGATGAAATAGTGCAAGAGCACACCCTCGTGGACAAAATGCTTACAGCACCTGGTATTCCCAGGCGGTCTCCCATCCAAGTACTAACCAGGCCCGACCCTGCTTAGCTTCCGAGATCAGACGAGATCGGGCGTACCCAGGCTGGTATGGCCGTAAGCGAGAAACAATCTCTTGCTACAACATATATAGTCAAAGTGAGTGTGATAAACAGACATTGCATTTTCACCAATTAGATAAGCAGCTTGAACTTTGTGTCACTGAAAAAGTAGAAGAAATTACAAACACTGTTCCCATCACTTTTTAGCACAGGTAGTTGGATAAAATACAAACTTTATTTCCTTTCATCATTTGAACAGGGCAAAGGAGCACAAAGCACACACAAGCTGCATTCAGCAACAATATTCTTGTTTGTCTTATAAATACAAGGCAGATGCTAATTGAAAACACAAGGAAATTTGATCCTATTAAAAAGGCAGGAAGCTGCATTTAGTCAATTCATCATTAAATGCTTACTACAAGGCAGTGTTGCTGATGAAATAGTGCAGGGGCACACCCTCGTGGACAAAATGCTTACAGCACCTGGTATTCCCAGGCGGTCTCCCATCCAAGTACTAACCAGGCCCGACCCTGCTTAGCTTCCGAGATCAGACGAGATCGGGCGTACCCAGGCTGGTATGGCCGTAAGCGAGAAACAATCTCTTGCTACAACATATATAGTCAAAGTGAGTGTGATAAACAGACATTGCATTTTCACCAATTAGATAAGCAGCTTGAACTTTGTGTCACTGAAAAAGTAGAAGAAATTACAAACACTGTTCCCATCACTTTTTACCACAGGTAGTTGGATAAAATACAAACTTTATTTCCTTTCATCATTTGAACAGGGCAAAGGAGCACAAAGCACACACAAGCTGCATTCAGCAACAATATTCTTGTTTGTCTTATAAATACAAGGCAGATGCTAATTGAAAACACAAGGAAATTTGATCCTATTAAAAAGGCAGGAAGCTGCATTTAGTCAATTCATCATTAAATGCTTACTACAAGGCAGTGTTGCTGATGAAATAGTGCAGGGGCACACCCTCGTGGACAAAATGCTTACAGCACCTGGTATTCCCAGGCGGTCTCCCATCCAAGTACTAACCAGGCCCGACCCTGCTTAGCTTCCGAGATCAGACGAGATCGGGCGTACCCAGGCTGGTATGGCCGTAAGCGAGAAACAATCTCTTGCTACAACATATATAGTCAAAGTGAGTGTGATAAACAGACATTGCATTTTCACCAATTAGATAAGCAGCTTGAACTTTGTGTCACTGAAAAAGTAGAAGAAATTACAAACACTGTTCCCATCACTTTTTAGCACAGGTAGTTGGATAAAATACAAACTTTATTTCCTTTCATCATTTGAACAGGGCAAAGGAGCACAAAGCACACACAAGCTGCATTCAGCAACAATATTCTTGTTTGTCTTATAAATACAAGGCAGATGCTAATTGAAAACACAAGGAAATTTGATCCTATTAAAAAGGCAGGAAGCTGCATTTAGTCAATTCATCATTAAATGCTTACTACAAGGCAGTGTTGCTGATGAAATAGTGCAGGGGCACACCCTCGTGGACAAAATGCTTACAGCACCTGGTATTCCCAGGCGGTCTCCCATCCAAGTACTAACCAGGCCCGACCCTGCTTAGCTTCCGAGATCAGACGAGATCGGGCGTACCCAGGCTGGTATGGCCGTAAGCGAGAAACAATCTCTTGCTACAACATATATAGTCAAAGTGAGTGTGATAAACAGACATTGCATTTTCACCAATTAGATAGGCAAATTGAACTTTGTGTCACTGAAAAAGTAGAAGAAATTACAAACACTGTTCCCATCACTTTTTTGCACAGGTAGTTGGATAAAATACAAACTTTATTTCCTTTCATCATTTGAACAGGGCAAAGGAGCACAAAGCACACACAAGCTGCATTCAGCAACAATATTCTTGTTTGTCTTATAAATACAAGGCAGATGCTAATTGAAAACACAAGGAAATTTGATCCTATTAAAAAGGCAGGAAGCTGCATTTAGTCAATTCATCATTAAATGCTTACTACAAGGCAGTGTTGCTGATGAAATAGTGCAGGGGCACACCCTCGTGGACAAAATGCTTACAGCACCTGGTATTCCCAGGCGGTCTCCCATCCAAGTACTAACCAGGCCCGACCCTGCTTAGCTTCCGAGATCAGACGAGATCGGGCGTACCCAGGCTGGTATGGCCGTAAGCGAGAAACAATCTCTTGCTACAACATATATAGTCAAAGTGAGTGTGATAAACAGACATTGCATTTTCACCAATTAGATAAGCAGCTTGAACTTTGTGTCACTGAAAAAGTAGAAGAAATTACAAACACTGTTCCCATCACTTTTTAGCACAGGTAGTTGGATAAAATACAAACTTTATTTCCTTTCATCATTTGAACAGGGCAAAGGAGCACAAAGCACACACAAGCTGCATTCAGCAACAATATTCTTGTTTGTCTTATAAATACAAGGCAGATGCTAATTGAAAACACAAGGAAATTTGATCCTATTAAAAAGGCAGGAAGCTGCATTTAGTCAATTCATCATTAAATGCTTACTACAAGGCAGTGTTGCTGATGAAATAGTGCAGGGGCACACCCTCGTGGACAAAATGCTTACAGCACCTGGTATTCCCAGGCGGTCTCCCATCCAAGTACTAACCAGGCCCGACCCTGCTTAGCTTCCGAGATCAGACGAGATCGGGCGTACCCAGGCTGGTATGGCCGTAAGCGAGAAACAATCTCTTGCTACAACATATATAGTCAAAGTGAGTGTGATAAACAGACATTGCATTTTCACCAATTAGATAGGCAAATTGAACTTTGTGTCACTGAAAAAGTAGAAGAAATTACAAACACTGTTCCCATCACTTTTTTGCACAGGTAGTTGGATAAAATACAAACTTTATTTCCTTTCATCATTTGAACAGGGCAAAGGAGCACAAAGCACACACAAGCTGCATTCAGCAACAATATTCTTGTTTGTCTTATAAATACAAGGCAGATGCTAATTGAAAACACAAGGAAATTTGATCCTATTAAAAAGGCAGGAAGCTGCATTTAGTCAATTCATCATTAAATGCTTACTACAAGGCAGTGTTGCTGATGAAATAGTGCAGGGGCACACCCTCGTGGACAAAATGCTTACAGCACCTGGTATTCCCAGGCGGTCTCCCATCCAAGTACTAACCAGGCCCGACCCTGCTTAGCTTCCGAGATCAGACGAGATCGGGCGTACCCAGGCTGGTATGGCCGTAAGCGAGAAACAATCTCTTGCTACAACATATATAGTCAAAGTGAGTCTGATAAAACAGACATTTAGTCAATTCATCATTAAATGCTTAATACAAGGCAGTGTTGCTGATGAAATAGTGCAAGAGCACACCCTCGTGGACAAAATGCTTACAGCACCTGGTATTCCCAGGCGGTCTCCCATCCAAGTACTAACCAGGCCCGACCCTGCTTAGCTTCCGAGATCAGACGAGATCGGGCGTACCCAGGCTGGTATGGCCGTAAGCGAGAAACAATCTCTTGCTACAACATATATAGTCAAAGTGAGTGTGATAAACAGACATTGCATTTTCACCAATTAGATAAGCAGCTTGAACTTTGTGTCACTGAAAAAGTAGAAGAAATTACAAACACTGTTCCCATCACTTTTTAGCACAGGTAGTTGGATAAAATACAAACTTTATTTCCTTTCATCATTTGAACAGGGCAAAGGAGCACAAAGCACACACAAGCTGCATTCAGCAACAATATTCTTGTTTGTCTTATAAATACAAGGCAGATGCTAATTGAAAACACAAGGAAATTTGATCCTATTAAAAAGGCAGGAAGCTGCATTTAGTCAATTCATCATTAAATGCTTACTACAAGGCAGTGTTGCTGATGAAATAGTGCAGGGGCACACCCTCGTGGACAAAATGCTTACAGCACCTGGTATTCCCAGGCGGTCTCCCATCCAAGTACTAACCAGGCCCGACCCTGCTTAGCTTCCGAGATCAGACGAGATCGGGCGTACCCAGGCTGGTATGGCCGTAAGCGAGAAACAATCTCTTGCTACAACATATATAGTCAAAGTGAGTGTGATAAACAGACATTGCATTTTCACCAATTAGATAAGCAGCTTGAACTTTGTGTCACTGAAAAAGTAGAAGAAATTACAAACACTGTTCCCATCACTTTTTACCACAGGTAGTTGGATAAAATACAAACTTTATTTCCTTTCATCATTTGAACAGGGCAAAGGAGCACAAAGCACACACAAGCTGCATTCAGCAACAATATTCTTGTTTGTCTTATAAATACAAGGCAGATGCTAATTGAAAACACAAGGAAATTTGATCCTATTAAAAAGGCAGGAAGCTGCATTTAGTCAATTCATCATTAAATGCTTACTACAAGGCAGTGTTGCTGATGAAATAGTGCAGGGGCACACCCTCGTGGACAAAATGCTTACAGCACCTGGTATTCCCAGGCGGTCTCCCATCCAAGTACTAACCAGGCCCGACCCTGCTTAGCTTCCGAGATCAGACGAGATCGGGCGTACCCAGGCTGGTATGGCCGTAAGCGAGAAACAATCTCTTGCTACAACATATATAGTCAAAGTGAGTGTGATAAACAGACATTGCATTTTCACCAATTAGATAAGCAGCTTGAACTTTGTGTCACTGAAAAAGTAGAAGAAATTACAAACACTGTTCCCATCACTTTTTAGCACAGGTAGTTGGATAAAATACAAACTTTATTTCCTTTCATCATTTGAACAGGGCAAAGGAGCACAAAGCACACACAAGCTGCATTCAGCAACAATATTCTTGTTTGTCTTATAAATACAAGGCAGATGCTAATTGAAAACACAAGGAAATTTGATCCTATTAAAAAGGCAGGAAGCTGCATTTAGTCAATTCATCATTAAATGCTTACTACAAGGCAGTGTTGCTGATGAAATAGTGCAGGGGCACACCCTCGTGGACAAAATGCTTACAGCACCTGGTATTCCCAGGCGGTCTCCCATCCAAGTACTAACCAGGCCCGACCCTGCTTAGCTTCCGAGATCAGACGAGATCGGGCGTACCCAGGCTGGTATGGCCGTAAGCGAGAAACAATCTCTTGCTACAACATATATAGTCAAAGTGAGTGTGATAAACAGACATTGCATTTTCACCAATTAGATAGGCAAATTGAACTTTGTGTCACTGAAAAAGTAGAAGAAATTACAAACACTGTTCCCATCACTTTTTTGCACAGGTAGTTGGATAAAATACAAACTTTATTTCCTTTCATCATTTGAACAGGGCAAAGGAGCACAAAGCACACACAAGCTGCATTCAGCAACAATATTCTTGTTTGTCTTATAAATACAAGGCAGATGCTAATTGAAAACACAAGGAAATTTGATCCTATTAAAAAGGCAGGAAGCTGCATTTAGTCAATTCATCATTAAATGCTTACTACAAGGCAGTGTTGCTGATGAAATAGTGCAGGGGCACACCCTCGTGGACAAAATGCTTACAGCACCTGGTATTCCCAGGCGGTCTCCCATCCAAGTACTAACCAGGCCCGACCCTGCTTAGCTTCCGAGATCAGACGAGATCGGGCGTACCCAGGCTGGTATGGCCGTAAGCGAGAAACAATCTCTTGCTACAACATATATAGTCAAAGTGAGTCTGATAAAACAGACATTTAGTCAATTCATCATTAAATGCTTAATACAAGGCAGTGTTGCTGATGAAATAGTGCAAGAGCACACCCTCGTGGACAAAATGCTTACAGCACCTGGTATTCCCAGGCGGTCTCCCATCCAAGTACTAACCAGGCCCGACCCTGCTTAGCTTCCGAGATCAGACGAGATCGGGCGTACCCAGGCTGGTATGGCCGTAAGCGAGAAACAATCTCTTGCTACAACATATATAGTCAAAGTGAGTGTGATAAACAGACATTGCATTTTCACCAATTAGATAAGCAGCTTGAACTTTGTGTCACTGAAAAAGTAGAAGAAATTACAAACACTGTTCCCATCACTTTTTAGCACAGGTAGTTGGATAAAATACAAACTTTATTTCCTTTCATCATTTGAACAGGGCAAAGGAGCACAAAGCACACACAAGCTGCATTCAGCAACAATATTCTTGTTTGTCTTATAAATACAAGGCAGATGCTAATTGAAAACACAAGGAAATTTGATCCTATTAAAAAGGCAGGAAGCTGCATTTAGTCAATTCATCATTAAATGCTTACTACAAGGCAGTGTTGCTGATGAAATAGTGCAGGGGCACACCCTCGTGGACAAAATGCTTACAGCACCTGGTATTCCCAGGCGGTCTCCCATCCAAGTACTAACCAGGCCCGACCCTGCTTAGCTTCCGAGATCAGACGAGATCGGGCGTACCCAGGCTGGTATGGCCGTAAGCGAGAAACAATCTCTTGCTACAACATATATAGTCAAAGTGAGTGTGATAAACAGACATTGCATTTTCACCAATTAGATAAGCAGCTTGAACTTTGTGTCACTGAAAAAGTAGAAGAAATTACAAACACTGTTCCCATCACTTTTTACCACAGGTAGTTGGATAAAATACAAACTTTATTTCCTTTCATCATTTGAACAGGGCAAAGGAGCACAAAGCACACACAAGCTGCATTCAGCAACAATATTCTTGTTTGTCTTATAAATACAAGGCAGATGCTAATTGAAAACACAAGGAAATTTGATCCTATTAAAAAGGCAGGAAGCTGCATTTAGTCAATTCATCATTAAATGCTTACTACAAGGCAGTGTTGCTGATGAAATAGTGCAGGGGCACACCCTCGTGGACAAAATGCTTACAGCACCTGGTATTCCCAGGCGGTCTCCCATCCAAGTACTAACCAGGCCCGACCCTGCTTAGCTTCCGAGATCAGACGAGATCGGGCGTACCCAGGCTGGTATGGCCGTAAGCGAGAAACAATCTCTTGCTACAACATATATAGTCAAAGTGAGTGTGATAAACAGACATTGCATTTTCACCAATTAGATAAGCAGCTTGAACTTTGTGTCACTGAAAAAGTAGAAGAAATTACAAACACTGTTCCCATCACTTTTTAGCACAGGTAGTTGGATAAAATACAAACTTTATTTCCTTTCATCATTTGAACAGGGCAAAGGAGCACAAAGCACACACAAGCTGCATTCAGCAACAATATTCTTGTTTGTCTTATAAATACAAGGCAGATGCTAATTGAAAACACAAGGAAATTTGATCCTATTAAAAAGGCAGGAAGCTGCATTTAGTCAATTCATCATTAAATGCTTACTACAAGGCAGTGTTGCTGATGAAATAGTGCAGGGGCACACCCTCGTGGACAAAATGCTTACAGCACCTGGTATTCCCAGGCGGTCTCCCATCCAAGTACTAACCAGGCCCGACCCTGCTTAGCTTCCGAGATCAGACGAGATCGGGCGTACCCAGGCTGGTATGGCCGTAAGCGAGAAACAATCTCTTGCTACAACATATATAGTCAAAGTGAGTGTGATAAACAGACATTGCATTTTCACCAATTAGATAGGCAAATTGAACTTTGTGTCACTGAAAAAGTAGAAGAAATTACAAACACTGTTCCCATCACTTTTTTGCACAGGTAGTTGGATAAAATACAAACTTTATTTCCTTTCATCATTTGAACAGGGCAAAGGAGCACAAAGCACACACAAGCTGCATTCAGCAACAATATTCTTGTTTGTCTTATAAATACAAGGCAGATGCTAATTGAAAACACAAGGAAATTTGATCCTATTAAAAAGGCAGGAAGCTGCATTTAGTCAATTCATCATTAAATGCTTACTACAAGGCAGTGTTGCTGATGAAATAGTGCAGGGGCACACCCTCGTGGACAAAATGCTTACAGCACCTGGTATTCCCAGGCGGTCTCCCATCCAAGTACTAACCAGGCCCGACCCTGCTTAGCTTCCGAGATCAGACGAGATCGGGCGTACCCAGGCTGGTATGGCCGTAAGCGAGAAACAATCTCTTGCTACAACATATATAGTCAAAGTGAGTGTGATAAACAGACATTGCATTTTCACCAATTAGATAGGCAAATTGAACTTTGTGTCACTGAAAAAGTAGAAGAAATTACAAACACTGTTCCCATCACTTTTTAGCACAGGTAGTTGGATAAAATACAAACTTTATTTCCTTTCATCATTTGAACAGGGCAAAGGAGCACAAAGCACACACAAGCTGCATTCAGCAACAATATTCTTGTTTGTCTTATAAATACAAGGCAGATGCTAATTGAAAACACAAGGAAATTTGATCCTATTAAAAAGGCAGGAAGCTGCATTTAGTCAATTCATCATTAAATGCTTACTACAAGGCAGTGTTGCTGATGAAATAGTGCAGGGGCACACCCTCGTGGACAAAATGCTTACAGCACCTGGTATTCCCAGGCGGTCTCCCATCCAAGTACTAACCAGGCCCGACCCTGCTTAGCTTCCGAGATCAGACGAGATCGGGCGTACCCAGGCTGGTATGGCCGTAAGCGAGAAACAATCTCTTGCTACAACATATATAGTCAAAGTGAGTGTGATAAACAGACATTGCATTTTCACCAATTAGATAAGCAGCTTGAACTTTGTGTCACTGAAAAAGTAGAAGAAATTACAAACACTGTTCCCATCACTTTTTAGCACAGGTAGTTGGATAAAATACAAACTTTATTTCCTTTCATCATTTGAACAGGGCAAAGGAGCACAAAGCACACACAAGCTGCATTCAGCAACAATATTCTTGTTTGTCTTATAAATACAAGGCAGATGCTAATTGAAAACACAAGGAAATTTGATCCTATTAAAAAGGCAGGAAGCTGCATTTAGTCAATTCATCATTAAATGCTTACTACAAGGCAGTGTTGCTGATGAAATAGTGCAGGGGCACACCCTCGTGGACAAAATGCTTACAGCACCTGGTATTCCCAGGCGGTCTCCCATCCAAGTACTAACCAGGCCCGACCCTGCTTAGCTTCCGAGATCAGACGAGATCGGGCGTACCCAGGCTGGTATGGCCGTAAGCGAGAAACAATCTCTTGCTACAACATATATAGTCAAAGTGAGTGTGATAAACAGACATTGCATTTTCACCAATTAGATAAGCAGCTTGAACTTTGTGTCACTGAAAAAGTAGAAGAAATTACAAACACTGTTCCCATCACTTTTTAGCACAGGTAGTTGGATAAAATACAAACTTTATTTCCTTTCATCATTTGAACAGGGCAAAGGAGCACAAAGCACACACAAGCTGCATTCAGCAACAATATTCTTGTTTGTCTTATAAATACAAGGCAGATGCTAATTGAAAACACAAGGAAATTTGATCCTATTAAAAAGGCAGGAAGCTGCATTTAGTCAATTCATCATTAAATGCTTACTACAAGGCAGTGTTGCTGATGAAATAGTGCAGGGGCACACCCTCGTGGACAAAATTCTTACAGCACCTGGTATTCCCAGGCGGTCTCCCATCCAAGTACTAACCAGGCCCGACCATGCTTAGCTTCCGAGATGAGACGAGATCGGGCGTACCCAGGCTGGTATGGCCGTAAGCGAGAAACAATCTCTTGCTACAACATATATAGTCAAAGTGAGTCTGATAAAACAGACATTTAGTCAATTCATCATTAAATGCTTAATACAAGGCAGTGTTGCTGATGAAATAGTGCAAGAGCACACCCTCGTGGACAAAATGCTTACAGCACCTGGTATTCCCAGGCGGTCTCCCATCCAAGTACTAACCAGGCCCGACCCTGCTTAGCTTCCGAGATCAGACGAGATCGGGCGTACCCAGGCTGGTATGGCCGTAAGCGAGAAACAATCTCTTGCTACAACATATATAGTCAAAGTGAGTGTGATAAACAGACATTGCATTTTCACCAATTAGATAAGCAGCTTGAACTTTGTGTCACTGAAAAAGTAGAAGAAATTACAAACACTGTTCCCATCACTTTTTAGCACAGGTAGTTGGATAAAATACAAACTTTATTTCCTTTCATCATTTGAACAGGGCAAAGGAGCACAAAGCACACACAAGCTGCATTCAGCAACAATATTCTTGTTTGTCTTATAAATACAAGGCAGATGCTAATTGAAAACACAAGGAAATTTGATCCTATTAAAAAGGCAGGAAGCTGCATTTAGTCAATTCATCATTAAATGCTTACTACAAGGCAGTGTTGCTGATGAAATAGTGCAGGGGCACACCCTCGTGGACAAAATGCTTACAGCACCTGGTATTCCCAGGCGGTCTCCCATCCAAGTACTAACCAGGCCCGACCGTGCTTAGCTTCCGAGATCAGACGAGATCGGGCGTACCCAGGCTGGTATGGCCGTAAGCGAGAAACAATCTCTTGCTACAACATATATAGTCAAAGTGAGTGTGATAAACAGACATTGCATTTTCACCAATTAGATAAGCAGCTTGAACTTTGTGTCACTGAAAAAGTAGAAGAAATTACAAACACTGTTCCCATCACTTTTTAGCACAGGTAGTTGGATAAAATACAAACTTTATTTCCTTTCATCATTTGAACAGGGCAAAGGAGCACAAAGCACACACAAGCTGCATTCAGCAACAATATTCTTGTTTGTCTTATAAATACAAGGCAGATGCTAATTGAAAACACAAGGAAATTTGATCCTATTAAAAAGGCAGGAAGCTGCATTTAGTCAATTCATCATTAAATGCTTACTACAAGGCAGTGTTGCTGATGAAATAGTGCAGGGGCACACCCTCGTGGACAAAATGCTTACAGCACCTGGTATTCCCAGGCGGTCTCCCATCCAAGTACTAACCAGGCCCGACCATGCTTAGCTTCCGAGATCAGACGAGATCGGGCGTACCCAGGATGGTATGGCCGTAAGCGAGAAACAATCTCTTGCTACAACATATATAGTCAAAGTGAGTGTGATAAACAGACATTGCATTTTCACCAATTAGATAAGCAGCTTGAACTTTGTGTCACTGAAAAAGTAGAAGAAATTACAAACACTGTTCCCATCACTTTTTAGCACAGGTAGTTGGATAAAATACAAACTTTATTTCCTTTCATCATTTGAACAGGGCAAAGGAGCACAAAGCACACACAAGCTGCATTCAGCAACAATATTCTTGTTTGTCTTATAAATACAAGGCAGATGCTAATTGAAAACACAAGGAAATTTGATCCTATTAAAAAGGCAGGAAGCTGCATTTAGTCAATTCATCATTAAATGCTTACTACAAGGCAGTGTTGCTGATGAAATAGTGCAGGGGCACACCCTCGTGGACAAAATGCTTACAGCACCTGGTATTCCCAGGCGGTCTCCCATCCAAGTACTAACCAGGCCCGACCCTGCTTAGCTTCCGAGATCAGACGAGATCGGGCGTACCCAGGCTGGTATGGCCGTAAGCGAGAAACAATCTCTTGCTACAACATATATAGTCAAAGTGAGTGTGATAAACAGACATTGCATTTTCACCAATTAGATAAGCAGCTTGAACTTTGTGTCACTGAAAAAGTAGAAGAAATTACAAACACTGTTCCCATCACTTTTTAGCACAGGTAGTTGGATAAAATACAAACTTTATTTCCTTTCATCATTTGAACAGGGCAAAGGAGCACAAAGCACACACAAGCTGCATTCAGCAACAATATTCTTGTTTGTCTTATAAATACAAGGCAGATGCTAATTGAAAACACAAGGAAATTTGATCCTATTAAAAAGGCAGGAAGCTGCATTTAGTCAATTCATCATTAAATGCTTACTACAAGGCAGTGTTGCTGATGAAATAGTGCAGGGGCACACCCTCGTGGACAAAATGCTTACAGCACCTGGTATTCCCAGGCGGTCTCCCATCCAAGTACTAACCAGGCCCGACCATGCTTAGCTTCCGAGATGAGACGAGATCGGGCGTACCCAGGCTGGTATGGCCGTAAGCGAGAAACAATCTCTTGCTACAACATATATAGTCAAAGTGAGTCTGATAAAACAGACATTTAGTCAATTCATCATTAAATGCTTAATACAAGGCAGTGTTGCTGATGAAATAGTGCAAGAGCACACCCTCGTGGACAAAATGCTTACAGCACCTGGTATTCCCAGGCGGTCTCCCATCCAAGTACTAACCAGGACCGACCCTGCTTAGCTTCCGAGATCAGACGAGATCGGGCGTACCCAGGCTGGTATGGCCGTAAGCGAGAAACAATCTCTTGCTACAACATATATAGTCAAAGTGAGTGTGATAAACAGACATTGCATTTTCACCAATTAGATAAGCAGCTTGAACTTTGTGTCACTGAAAAAGTAGAAGAAATTACAAACACTGTTCCCATCACTTTTTAGCACAGGTAGTTGGATAAAATACAAACTTTATTTCCTTTCATCATTTGAACAGGGCAAAGGAGCACAAAGCACACACAAGCTGCATTCAGCAACAATATTCTTGTTTGTCTTATAAATACAAGGCAGATGCTAATTGAAAACACAAGGAAATTTGATCCTATTAAAAAGGCAGGAAGCTGCATTTAGTCAATTCATCATTAAATGCTTACTACAAGGCAGTGTTGCTGATGAAATAGTGCAGGGGCACACCCTCGTGGACAAAATGCTTACAGCACCTGGTATTCCCAGGCGGTCTCCCATCCAAGTACTAACCAGGCCCGACCGTGCTTAGCTTCCGAGATCAGACGAGATCGGGCGTACCCAGGCTGGTATGGCCGTAAGCGAGAAACAATCTCTTGCTACAACATATATAGTCAAAGTGAGTGTGATAAACAGACATTGCATTTTCACCAATTAGATAAGCAGCTTGAACTTTGTGTCACTGAAAAAGTAGAAGAAATTACAAACACTGTTCCCATCACTTTTTAGCACAGGTAGTTGGATAAAATACAAACTTTATTTCCTTTCATCATTTGAACAGGGCAAAGGAGCACAAAGCACACACAAGCTGCATTCAGCAACAATATTCTTGTTTGTCTTATAAATACAAGGCAGATGCTAATTGAAAACACAAGGAAATTTGATCCTATTAAAAAGGCAGGAAGCTGCATTTAGTCAATTCATCATTAAATGCTTACTACAAGGCAGTGTTGCTGATGAAATAGTGCAGGGGCACACCCTCGTGGACAAAATGCTTACAGCACCTGGTATTCCCAGGCGGTCTCCCATCCAAGTAATAACCAGGCCCGACCATGCTTAGCTTCCGAGATCAGACGAGATCGGGCGTACCCAGGATGGTATGGCCGTAAGCGAGAAACAATCTCTTGCTACAACATATATAGTCAAAGTGAGTGTGATAAACAGACATTGCATTTTCACCAATTAGATAAGCAGCTTGAACTTTGTGTCACTGAAAAAGTAGAAGAAATTACAAACACTGTTCCCATCACTTTTTAGCACAGGTAGTTGGATAAAATACAAACTTTATTTCCTTTCATCATTTGAACAGGGCAAAGGAGCACAAAGCACACACAAGCTGCATTCAGCAACAATATTCTTGTTTGTCTTATAAATACAAGGCAGATGCTAATTGAAAACACAAGGAAATTTGATCCTATTAAAAAGGCAGGAAGCTGCATTTAGTCAATTCATCATTAAATGCTTACTACAAGGCAGTGTTGCTGATGAAATAGTGCAGGGGCACACCCTCGTGGACAAAATGCTTACAGCACCTGGTATTCCCAGGCGGTCTCCCATCCAAGTACTAACCAGGCCCGACCCTGCTTAGCTTCCGAGATCAGACGAGATCGGGCGTACCCAGGCTGGTATGGCCGTAAGCGAGAAACAATCTCTTGCTACAACATATATAGTCAAAGTGAGTGTGATAAACAGACATTGCATTTTCACCAATTAGATAAGCAGCTTGAACTTTGTGTCACTGAAAAAGTAGAAGAAATTACAAACACTGTTCCCATCACTTTTTAGCACAGGTAGTTGGATAAAATACAAACTTTATTTCCTTTCATCATTTGAACAGGGCAAAGGAGCACAAAGCACACACAAGCTGCATTCAGCAACAATATTCTTGTTTGTCTTATAAATACAAGGCAGATGCTAATTGAAAACACAAGGAAATTTGATCCTATTAAAAAGGCAGGAAGCTGCATTTAGTCAATTCATCATTAAATGCTTACTACAAGGCAGTGTTGCTGATGAAATAGTGCAGGGGCACACCCTCGTGGACAAAATGCTTACAGCACCTGGTATTCCCAGGCGGTCTCCCATCCAAGTACTAACCAGGCCCGACCCTGCTTAGCTTCCGAGATCAGACGAGATCGGGCGTACCCAGGCTGGTATGGCCGTAAGCGAGAAACAATCTCTTGCTACAACATATATAGTCAAAGTGAGTGTGATAAACAGACATTGCATTTTCACCAATTAGATAAGCAGCTTGAACTTTGTGTCACTGAAAAAGTAGAAGAAATTACAAACACTGTTCCCATCACTTTTTAGCACAGGTAGTTGGATAAAATACAAACTTTATTTCCTTTCATCATTTGAACAGGGCAAAGGAGCACAAAGCACACACAAGCTGCATTCAGCAACAATATTCTTGTTTGTCTTATAAATACAAGGCAGATGCTAATTGAAAACACAAGGAAATTTGATCCTATTAAAAAGGCAGGAAGCTGCATTTAGTCAATTCATCATTAAATGCTTACTACAAGGCAGTGTTGCTGATGAAATAGTGCAGGGGCACACCCTCGTGGACAAAATGCTTACAGCACCTGGTATTCCCAGGCGGTCTCCCATCCAAGTACTAACCAGGCCCGACCATGCTTAGCTTCCGAGATGAGACGAGATCGGGCGTACCCAGGCTGGTATGGCCGTAAGCGAGAAACAATCTCTTGCTACAACATATATAGTCAAAGTGAGTCTGATAAAACAGACATTTAGTCAATTCATCATTAAATGCTTAATACAAGGCAGTGTTGCTGATGAAATAGTGCAAGAGCACACCCTCGTGGACAAAATGCTTACAGCACCTGGTATTCCCAGGCGGTCTCCCATCCAAGTACTAACCAGGCCCGACCCTGCTTAGCTTCCGAGATCAGACGAGATCGGGCGTACCCAGGCTGGTATGGCCGTAAGCGAGAAACAATCTCTTGCTACAACATATATAGTCAAAGTGAGTGTGATAAACAGACATTGCATTTTCACCAATTAGATAAGCAGCTTGAACTTTGTGTCACTGAAAAAGTAGAAGAAATTACAAACACTGTTCCCATCACTTTTTAGCACAGGTAGTTGGATAAAATACAAACTTTATTTCCTTTCATCATTTGAACAGGGCAAAGGAGCACAAAGCACACACAAGCTGCATTCAGCAACAATATTCTTGTTTGTCTTATAAATACAAGGCAGATGCTAATTGAAAACACAAGGAAATTTGATCCTATTAAAAAGGCAGGAAGCTGCATTTAGTCAATTCATCATTAAATGCTTACTACAAGGCAGTGTTGCTGATGAAATAGTGCAGGGGCACACCCTCGTGGACAAAATGCTTACAGCACCTGGTATTCCCAGGCGGTCTCCCATCCAAGTACTAACCAGGCCCGACCGTGCTTAGCTTCCGAGATCAGACGAGATCGGGCGTACCCAGGCTGGTATGGCCGTAAGCGAGAAACAATCTCTTGCTACAACATATATAGTCAAAGTGAGTGTGATAAACAGACATTGCATTTTCACCAATTAGATAAGCAGCTTGAACTTTGTGTCACTGAAAAAGTAGAAGAAATTACAAACACTGTTCCCATCACTTTTTAGCACAGGTAGTTGGATAAAATACAAACTTTATTTCCTTTCATCATTTGAACAGGGCAAAGGAGCACAAAGCACACACAAGCTGCATTCAGCAACAATATTCTTGTTTGTCTTATAAATACAAGGCAGATGCTAATTGAAAACACAAGGAAATTTGATCCTATTAAAAAGGCAGGAAGCTGCATTTAGTCAATTCATCATTAAATGCTTACTACAAGGCAGTGTTGCTGATGAAATAGTGCAGGGGCACACCCTCGTGGACAAAATGCTTACAGCACCTGGTATTCCCAGGCGGTCTCCCATCCAAGTAGTAACCAGGCCCGACCGTGCTTAGCTTCCGAGATCAGACGAGATCGGGCGTACCCAGGCTGGTATGGCCGTAAGCGAGAAACAATCTCTTGCTACAACATATATAGTCAAAGTGAGTGTGATAAACAGACATTGCATTTTCACCAATTAGATAAGCAGCTTGAACTTTGTGTCACTGAAAAAGTAGAAGAAATTACAAACACTGTTCCCATCACTTTTTAGCACAGGTAGTTGGATAAAATACAAACTTTATTTCCTTTCATCATTTGAACAGGGCAAAGGAGCACAAAGCACACACAAGCTGCATTCAGCAACAATATTCTTGTTTGTCTTATAAATACAAGGCAGATGCTAATTGAAAACACAAGGAAATTTGATCCTATTAAAAAGGCAGGAAGCTGCATTTAGTCAATTCATCATTAAATGCTTACTACAAGGCAGTGTTGCTGATGAAATAGTGCAGGGGCACACCCTCGTGGACAAAATGCTTACAGCACCTGGTATTCCCAGGCGGTCTCCCATCCAAGTACTAACCAGGCCCGACCATGCTTAGCTTCCGAGATCAGACGAGATCGGGCGTACCCAGGATGGTATGGCCGTAAGCGAGAAACAATCTCTTGCTACAACATATATAGTCAAAGTGAGTGTGATAAACAGACATTGCATTTTCACCAATTAGATAAGCAGCTTGAACTTTGTGTCACTGAAAAAGTAGAAGAAATTACAAACACTGTTCCCATCACTTTTTAGCACAGGTAGTTGGATAAAATACAAACTTTATTTCCTTTCATCATTTGAACAGGGCAAAGGAGCACAAAGCACACACAAGCTGCATTCAGCAACAATATTCTTGTTTGTCTTATAAATACAAGGCAGATGCTAATTGAAAACACAAGGAAATTTGATCCTATTAAAAAGGCAGGAAGCTGCATTTAGTCAATTCATCATTAAATGCTTACTACAAGGCAGTGTTGCTGATGAAATAGTGCAGGGGCACACCCTCGTGGACAAAATGCTTACAGCACCTGGTATTCCCAGGCGGTCTCCCATCCAAGTACTAACCAGGCCCGACCCTGCTTAGCTTCCGAGATCAGACGAGATCGGGCGTACCCAGGCTGGTATGGCCGTAAGCGAGAAACAATCTCTTGCTACAACATATATAGTCAAAGTGAGTGTGATAAACAGACATTGCATTTTCACCAATTAGATAAGCAGCTTGAACTTTGTGTCACTGAAAAAGTAGAAGAAATTACAAACACTGTTCCCATCACTTTTTAGCACAGGTAGTTGGATAAAATACAAACTTTATTTCCTTTCATCATTTGAACAGGGCAAAGGAGCACAAAGCACACACAAGCTGCATTCAGCAACAATATTCTTGTTTGTCTTATAAATACAAGGCAGATGCTAATTGAAAACACAAGGAAATTTGATCCTATTAAAAAGGCAGGAAGCTGCATTTAGTCAATTCATCATTAAATGCTTACTACAAGGCAGTGTTGCTGATGAAATAGTGCAGGGGCACACCCTCGTGGACAAAATGCTTACAGCACCTGGTATTCCCAGGCGGTCTCCCATCCAAGTACTAACCAGGCCCGACCCTGCTTAGCTTCCGAGATCAGACGAGATCGGGCGTACCCAGGCTGGTATGGCCGTAAGCGAGAAACAATCTCTTGCTACAACATATATAGTCAAAGTGAGTGTGATAAACAGACATTGCATTTTCACCAATTAGATAAGCAGCTTGAACTTTGTGTCACTGAAAAAGTAGAAGAAATTACAAACACTGTTCCCATCACTTTTTAGCACAGGTAGTTGGATAAAATACAAACTTTATTTCCTTTCATCATTTGAACAGGGCAAAGGAGCACAAAGCACACACAAGCTGCATTCAGCAACAATATTCTTGTTTGTCTTATAAATACAAGGCAGATGCTAATTGAAAACACAAGGAAATTTGATCCTATTAAAAAGGCAGGAAGCTGCATTTAGTCAATTCATCATTAAATGCTTACTACAAGGCAGTGTTGCTGATGAAATAGTGCAGGGGCACACCCTCGTGGACAAAATGCTTACAGCACCTGGTATTCCCAGGCGGTCTCCCATCCAAGTACTAACCAGGCCCGACCATGCTTAGCTTCCGAGATGAGACGAGATCGGGCGTACCCAGGCTGGTATGGCCGTAAGCGAGAAACAATCTCTTGCTACAACATATATAGTCAAAGTGAGTCTGATAAAACAGACATTTAGTCAATTCATCATTAAATGCTTAATACAAGGCAGTGTTGCTGATGAAATAGTGCAAGAGCACACCCTCGTGGACAAAATGCTTACAGCACCTGGTATTCCCAGGCGGTCTCCCATCCAAGTACTAACCAGGCCCGACCCTGCTTAGCTTCCGAGATCAGACGAGATCGGGCGTACCCAGGCTGGTATGGCCGTAAGCGAGAAACAATCTCTTGCTACAACATATATAGTCAAAGTGAGTGTGATAAACAGACATTGCATTTTCACCAATTAGATAAGCAGCTTGAACTTTGTGTCACTGAAAAAGTAGAAGAAATTACAAACACTGTTCCCATCACTTTTTAGCACAGGTAGTTGGATAAAATACAAACTTTATTTCCTTTCATCATTTGAACAGGGCAAAGGAGCACAAAGCACACACAAGCTGCATTCAGCAACAATATTCTTGTTTGTCTTATAAATACAAGGCAGATGCTAATTGAAAACACAAGGAAATTTGATCCTATTAAAAAGGCAGGAAGCTGCATTTAGTCAATTCATCATTAAATGCTTACTACAAGGCAGTGTTGCTGATGAAATAGTGCAGGGGCACACCCTCGTGGACAAAATGCTTACAGCACCTGGTATTCCCAGGCGGTCTCCCATCCAAGTACTAACCAGGCCCGACCGTGCTTAGCTTCCGAGATCAGACGAGATCGGGCGTACCCAGGCTGGTATGGCCGTAAGCGAGAAACAATCTCTTGCTACAACATATATAGTCAAAGTGAGTGTGATAAACAGACATTGCATTTTCACCAATTAGATAAGCAGCTTGAACTTTGTGTCACTGAAAAAGTAGAAGAAATTACAAACACTGTTCCCATCACTTTTTAGCACAGGTAGTTGGATAAAATACAAACTTTATTTCCTTTCATCATTTGAACAGGGCAAAGGAGCACAAAGCACACACAAGCTGCATTCAGCAACAATATTCTTGTTTGTCTTATAAATACAAGGCAGATGCTAATTGAAAACACAAGGAAATTTGATCCTATTAAAAAGGCAGGAAGCTGCATTTAGTCAATTCATCATTAAATGCTTACTACAAGGCAGTGTTGCTGATGAAATAGTGCAGGGGCACACCCTCGTGGACAAAATGCTTACAGCACCTGGTATTCCCAGGCGGTCTCCCATCCAAGTACTAACCAGGCCCGACCGTGCTTAGCTTCCGAGATCAGACGAGATCGGGCGTACCCAGGCTGGTATGGCCGTAAGCGAGAAACAATCTCTTGCTACAACATATATAGTCAAAGTGAGTGTGATAAACAGACATTGCATTTTCACCAATTAGATAAGCAGCTTGAACTTTGTGTCACTGAAAAAGTAGAAGAAATTACAAACACTGTTCCCATCACTTTTTAGCACAGGTAGTTGGATAAAATACAAACTTTATTTCCTTTCATCATTTGAACAGGGCAAAGGAGCACAAAGCACACACAAGCTGCATTCAGCAACAATATTCTTGTTTGTCTTATAAATACAAGGCAGATGCTAATTGAAAACACAAGGAAATTTGATCCTATTAAAAAGGCAGGAAGCTGCATTTAGTCAATTCATCATTAAATGCTTACTACAAGGCAGTGTTGCTGATGAAATAGTGCAGGGGCACACCCTCGTGGACAAAATGCTTACAGCACCTGGTATTCCCAGGCGGTCTCCCATCCAAGTACTAACCAGGCCCGACCATGCTTAGCTTCCGAGATCAGACGAGATCGGGCGTACCCAGGATGGTATGGCCGTAAGCGAGAAACAATCTCTTGCTACAACATATATAGTCAAAGTGAGTGTGATAAACAGACATTGCATTTTCACCAATTAGATAAGCAGCTTGAACTTTGTGTCACTGAAAAAGTAGAAGAAATTACAAACACTGTTCCCATCACTTTTTAGCACAGGTAGTTGGATAAAATACAAACTTTATTTCCTTTCATCATTTGAACAGGGCAAAGGAGCACAAAGCACACACAAGCTGCATTCAGCAACAATATTCTTGTTTGTCTTATAAATACAAGGCAGATGCTAATTGAAAACACAAGGAAATTTGATCCTATTAAAAAGGCAGGAAGCTGCATTTAGTCAATTCATCATTAAATGCTTACTACAAGGCAGTGTTGCTGATGAAATAGTGCAGGGGCACACCCTCGTGGACAAAATGCTTACAGCACCTGGTATTCCCAAGCGGTCTCCCATCCAAGTACTAACCAGGCCCGACCCTGCTTAGCTTCCGAGATCAGACGAGATCGGGCGTACCCAGGCTGGTATGGCCGTAAGCGAGAAACAATCTCTTGCTACAACATATATAGTCAAAGTGAGTCTGATAAAACAGACATTTAGTCAATTCATCATTAAATGCTTAATACAAGGCAGTGTTGCTGATGAAATAGTGCAAGAGCACACCCTCGTGGACAAAATGCTTACAGCACCTGGTATTCCCAGGCGGTCTCCCATCCAAGTACTAACCAGGCCCGACCCTGCTTAGCTTCCGAGATCAGACGAGATCGGGCGTACCCAGGCTGGTATGGCCGTAAGCGAGAAACAATCTCTTGCTACAACATATATAGTCAAAGTGAGTGTGATAAACAGACATTGCATTTTCACCAATTAGATAAGCAGCTTGAACTTTGTGTCACTGAAAAAGTAGAAGAAATTACAAACACTGTTCCCATCACTTTTTAGCACAGGTAGTTGGATAAAATACAAACTTTATTTCCTTTCATCATTTGAACAGGGCAAAGGAGCACAAAGCACACACAAGCTGCATTCAGCAACAATATTCTTGTTTGTCTTATAAATACAAGGCAGATGCTAATTGAAAACACAAGGAAATTTGATCCTATTAAAAAGGCAGGAAGCTGCATTTAGTCAATTCATCATTAAATGCTTACTACAAGGCAGTGTTGCTGATGAAATAGTGCAGGGGCACACCCTCGTGGACAAAATGCTTACAGCACCTGGTATTCCCAGGCGGTCTCCCATCCAAGTACTAACCAGGCCCGACCCTGCTTAGCTTCCGAGATCAGACGAGATCGGGCGTACCCAGGCTGGTATGGCCGTAAGCGAGAAAAAATCTCTTGCTACAACATATATAGTCAAAGTGAGTGTGATAAACAGACATTGCATTTTCACCAATTAGATAAGCAGCTTGAACTTTGTGTCACTGAAAAAGTAGAAGAAATTACAAACACTGTTCCCATCACTTTTTAGCACAGGTAGTTGGATAAAATACAAACTTTATTTCCTTTCATCATTTGAACAGGGCAAAGGAGCACAAAGCACACACAAGCTGCATTCAGCAACAATATTCTTGTTTGTCTTATAAATACAAGGCAGATGCTAATTGAAAACACAAGGAAATTTGATCCTATTAAAAAGGCAGGAAGCTGCATTTAGTCAATTCATCATTAAATGCTTACTACAAGGCAGTGTTGCTGATGAAATAGTGCAGGGGCACACCCTCGTGGACAAAATGCTTACAGCACCTGGTATTCCCAGGCGGTCTCTCATCCAAGTACTAACCAGGCCCGACCCTGCTTAGCTTCCGAGATCAGACGAGATCGGGAGTACCCAGGCTGGTATGGCCGTAAGCGAGAAACAATCTCTTGCTACAACATATATAGTCAAAGTGAGTGTGATAAACAGACATTGCATTTTCACCAATTAGATAAGCAGCTTGAACTTTGTGTCACTGAAAAAGTAGAAGAAATTACAAACACTGTTCCCATCACTTTTTAGCACAGGTAGTTGGATAAAATACAAACTTTATTTCCTTTCATCATTTGAACAGGGCAAAGGAGCACAAAGCACACACAAGCTGCATTCAGCAACAATATTCTTGTTTGTCTTATAAATACAAGGCAGATGCTAATTGAAAACACAAGGAAATTTGATCCTATTAAAAAGGCAGGAAGCTGCATTTAGTCAATTCATCATTAAATGCTTACTACAAGGCAGTGTTGCTGATGAAATAGTGCAGGGGCACACCCTCGTGGACAAAATGCTTACAGCACCTGGTATTCCCAGGCGGTCTCCCATCCAAGTACTAACCAGGACCGACCCTGCTTAGCTTCCGAGATCAGACGAGATCGGGCGTACCCAGGCTGGTATGGCCGTAAGCGAGAAACAATCTCTTGCTACAACATATATAGTCAAAGTGAGTCTGATAAAACAGACATTTAGTCAATTCATCATTAAATGCTTAATACAAGGCAGTGTTGCTGATGAAATAGTGCAAGAGCACACCCTCGTGGACAAAATGCTTACAGCACCTGGTATTCCCAGGCGGTCTCCCATCCAAGTACTAACCAGGCCCGACCCTGCTTAGCTTCCGAGATCAGACGAGATCGGGCGTACCCAGGCTGGTATGGCCGTAAGCGAGAAACAATCTCTTGCTACAACATATATAGTCAAAGTGAGTGTGATAAACAGACATTGCATTTTCACCAATTAGATAAGCAGCTTGAACTTTGTGTCACTGAAAAAGTAGAAGAAATTACAAACACTGTTCCCATCACTTTTTAGCACAGGTAGTTGGATAAAATACAAACTTTATTTCCTTTCATCATTTGAACAGGGCAAAGGAGCACAAAGCACACACAAGCTGCATTCAGCAACAATATTCTTGTTTGTCTTATAAATACAAGGCAGATGCTAATTGAAAACACAAGGAAATTTGATCCTATTAAAAAGGCAGGAAGCTGCATTTAGTCAATTCATCATTAAATGCTTACTACAAGGCAGTGTTGCTGATGAAATAGTGCAGGGGCACACCCTCGTGGACAAAATGCTTACAGCACCTGGTATTCCCAGGCGGTCTCCCATCCAAGTACTAACCAGGCCCGACCGTGCTTAGCTTCCGAGATCAGACGAGATCGGGCGTACCCTGGCTGGTATGGCCGTAAGCGAGAAACAATCTCTTGCTACAACATATATAGTCAAAGTGAGTGTGATAAACAGACATTGCATTTTCACCAATTAGATAAGCAGCTTGAACTTTGTGTCACTGAAAAAGTAGAAGAAATTACAAACACTGTTCCCATCACTTTTTAGCACAGGTAGTTGGATAAAATACAAACTTTATTTCCTTTCATCATTTGAACAGGGCAAAGGAGCACAAAGCACACACAAGCTGCATTCAGCAACAATATTCTTGTTTGTCTTATAAATACAAGGCAGATGCTAATTGAAAACACAAGGAAATTTGATCCTATTAAAAAGGCAGGAAGCTGCATTTAGTCAATTCATCATTAAATGCTTACTACAAGGCAGTGTTGCTGATGAAATAGTGCAGGGGCACACCCTCGTGGACAAAATGCTTACAGCACCTGGTATTCCCAGGCGGTCTCCCATCCAAGTACTAACCAGGCCCGACCCTGCTTAGCTTCCGAGATCAGACGAGATCGGGCGTACCCAGGCTGGTATGGCCGTAAGCGAGAAACAATCTCTTGCTACAACATATATAGTCAAAGTGAGTGTGATAAACAGACATTGCATTTTCACCAATTAGATAAGCAGCTTGAACTTTGTGTCACTGAAAAAGTAGAAGAAATTACAAACACTGTTCCCATCACTTTTTAGCACAGGTAGTTGGATAAAATACAAACTTTATTTCCTTTCATCATTTGAACAGGGCAAAGGAGCACAAAGCACACACAAGCTGCATTCAGCAACAATATTCTTGTTTGTCTTATAAATACAAGGCAGATGCTAATTGAAAACACAAGGAAATTTGATCCTATTAAAAAGGCAGGAAGCTGCATTTAGTCAATTCATCATTAAATGCTTACTACAAGGCAGTGTTGCTGATGAAATAGTGCAGGGGCACACCCTCGTGGACAAAATGCTTACAGCACCTGGTATTCCCAGGCGGTCTCCCATCCAAGTACTAACCAGGCCCGACCCTGCTTAGCTTCCGAGATCAGACGAGATCGGGCGTACCCAGGCTGGTATGGCCGTAAGCGAGAAACAATCTCTTGCTACAACATATATAGTCAAAGTGAGTGTGATAAACAGACATTGCATTTTCACCAATTAGATAAGCAGCTTGAACTTTGTGTCACTGAAAAAGTAGAAGAAATTACAAACACTGTTCCCATCACTTTTTAGCACAGGTAGTTGGATAAAATACAAACTTTATTTCCTTTCATCATTTGAACAGGGCAAAGGAGCACAAAGCACACACAAGCTGCATTCAGCAACAATATTCTTGTTTGTCTTATAAATACAAGGCAGATGCTAATTGAAAACACAAGGAAATTTGATCCTATTAAAAAGGCAGGAAGCTGCATTTAGTCAATTCATCATTAAATGCTTACTACAAGGCAGTGTTGCTGATGAAATAGTGCAGGGGCACACCCTCGTGGACAAAATGCTTACAGCACCTGGTATTCCCAGGCGGTCTCCCATCCAAGTACTAACCAGGCCCGACCGTGCTTAGCTTCCGAGATCAGACGAGATCGGGCGTACCCAGGCTGGTATGGCCGTAAGCGAGAAACAATCTCTTGCTACAACATATATAGTCAAAGTGAGTGTGATAAACAGACATTGCATTTTCACCAATTAGATAAGCAGCTTGAACTTTGTGTCACTGAAAAAGTAGAAGAAATTACAAACACTGTTCCCATCACTTTTTAGCACAGGTAGTTGGATAAAATACAAACTTTATTTCCTTTCATCATTTGAACAGGGCAAAGGAGCACAAAGCACACACAAGCTGCATTCAGCAACAATATTCTTGTTTGTCTTATAAATACAAGGCAGATGCTAATTGAAAACACAAGGAAATTTGATCCTATTAAAAAGGCAGGAAGCTGCATTTAGTCAATTCATCATTAAATGCTTACTACAAGGCAGTGTTGCTGATGAAATAGTGCAGGGGCACACCCTCGTGGACAAAATGCTTACAGCACCTGGTATTCCCAGGCGGTCTCCCATCCAAGTACTAACCAGGCCCGACCCTGCTTAGCTTCCGAGATCAGACGAGATCGGGCGTACCCAGGCTGGTATGGCCGTAAGCGAGAAACAATCTCTTGCTACAACATATATAGTCAAAGTGAGTGTGATAAACAGACATTGCATTTTCACCAATTAGATAAGCAGCTTGAACTTTGTGTCACTGAAAAAGTAGAAGAAATTACAAACACTGTTCCCATCACTTTTTAGCACAGGTAGTTGGATAAAATACAAACTTTATTTCCTTTCATCATTTGAACAGGGCAAAGGAGCACAAAGCACACACAAGCTGCATTCAGCAACAATATTCTTGTTTGTCTTATAAATACAAGGCAGATGCTAATTGAAAACACAAGGAAATTTGATCCTATTAAAAAGGCAGGAAGCTGCATTTAGTCAATTCATCATTAAATGCTTACTACAAGGCAGTGTTGCTGATGAAATAGTGCAGGGGCACACCCTCGTGGACAAAATGCTTACAGCACCTGGTATTCCCAGGCGGTCTCCCATCCAAGTACTAACCAGGCCCGACCCTGCTTAGCTTCCGAGATCAGACGAGATCGGGCGTACCCAGGCTGGTATGGCCGTAAGCGAGAAACAATCTCTTGCTACAACATATATAGTCAAAGTGAGTGTGATAAACAGACATTGCATTTTCACCAATTAGATAAGCAGCTTGAACTTTGTGTCACTGAAAAAGTAGAAGAAATTACAAACACTGTTCCCATCACTTTTTAGCACAGGTAGTTGGATAAAATACAAACTTTATTTCCTTTCATCATTTGAACAGGGCAAAGGAGCACAAAGCACACACAAGCTGCATTCAGCAACAATATTCTTGTTTGTCTTATAAATACAAGGCAGATGCTGATTGAAAACACAAGGAAATTTGATCCTATTAAAAAGGCAGGAAGCTGCATTTAGTCAATTCATCATTAAATGCTTACTACAAGGCAGTGTTGCTGATGAAATAGTGCAGGGGCACACCCTCGTGGACAAAATGCTTACAGCACCTGGTATTCCCAGGCGGTCTCCCATCCAAGTACTAACCAGGCCCGACCATGCTTAGCTTCCGAGATGAGACGAGATCGGGCGTACCCAGGCTGGTATGGCCGTAAGCGAGAAACAATCTCTTGCTACAACATATATAGTCAAAGTGAGTCTGATAAAACAGACATTTAGTCAATTCATCATTAAATGCTTAATACAAGGCAGTGTTGCTGATGAAATAGTGCAAGAGCACACCCTCGTGGACAAAATGCTTACAGCACCTGGTATTCCCAGGCGGTCTCCCATCCAAGTACTAACCAGGCCCGACCCTGCTTAGCTTCCGAGATCAGACGAGATCGGGCGTACCCAGGCTGGTATGGCCGTAAGCGAGAAACAATCTCTTGCTACAACATATATAGTCAAAGTGAGTGTGATAAACAGACATTGCATTTTCACCAATTAGATAAGCAGCTTGAACTTTGTGTCACTGAAAAAGTAGAAGAAATTACAAACACTGTTCCCATCACTTTTTAGCACAGGTAGTTGGATAAAATACAAACTTTATTTCCTTTCATCATTTGAACAGGGCAAAGGAGCACAAAGCACACACAAGCTGCATTCAGCAACAATATTCTTGTTTGTCTTATAAATACAAGGCAGATGCTAATTGAAAACACAAGGAAATTTGATCCTATTAAAAAGGCAGGAAGCTGCATTTAGTCAATTCATCATTAAATGCTTACTACAAGGCAGTGTTGCTGATGAAATAGTGCAGGGGCACACCCTCGTGGACAAAATGCTTACAGCACCTGGTATTCCCAGGCGGTCTCCCATCCAAGTACTAACCAGGCCCGACCGTGCTTAGCTTCCGAGATCAGACGAGATCGGGCGTACCCAGGCTGGTATGGCCGTAAGCGAGAAACAATCTCTTGCTACAACATATATAGTCAAAGTGAGTGTGATAAACAGACATTGCATTTTCACCAATTAGATAAGCAGCTTGAACTTTGTGTCACTGAAAAAGTAGAAGAAATTACAAACACTGTTCCCATCACTTTTTAGCACAGGTAGTTGGATAAAATACAAACTTTATTTCCTTTCATCATTTGAACAGGGCAAAGGAGCACAAAGCACACACAAGCTGCATTCAGCAACAATATTCTTGTTTGTCTTATAAATACAAGGCAGATGCTAATTGAAAACACAAGGAAATTTGATCCTATTAAAAAGGCAGGAAGCTGCATTTAGTCAATTCATCATTAAATGCTTACTACAAGGCAGTGTTGCTGATGAAATAGTGCAGGGGCACACCCTCGTGGACAAAATGCTTACAGCACCTGGTATTCCCAGGCGGTCTCCCATCCAAGTACTAACCAGGCCCGACCGTGCTTAGCTTCCGAGATCAGACGAGATCGGGCGTACCCAGGCTGGTATGGCCGTAAGCGAGAAACAATCTCTTGCTACAACATATATATTCAAAGTGAGTGTGATAAACAGACATTGCATTTTCACCAATTAGATAAGCAGCTTGAACTTTGTGTCACTGAAAAAGTAGAAGAAATTACAAACACTGTTCCCATCACTTTTTAGCACAGGTAGTTGGATAAAATACAAACTTTATTTCCTTTCATCATTTGAACAGGGCAAAGGAGCACAAAGCACACACAAGCTGCATTCAGCAACAATATTCTTGTTTGTCTTATAAATACAAGGCAGATGCTAATTGAAAACACAAGGAAATTTGATCCTATTAAAAAGGCAGGAAGCTGCATTTAGTCAATTCATCATTAAATGCTTACTACAAGGCAGTGTTGCTGATGAAATAGTGCAGGGGCACACCCTCGTGGACAAAATGCTTACAGCACCTGGTATTCCCAGGCGGTCTCCCATCCAAGTACTAACCAGGCCCGACCATGCTTAGCTTCCGAGATCAGACGAGATCGGGCGTACCCAGGATGGTATGGCCGTAAGCGAGAAACAATCTCTTGCTACAACATATATAGTCAAAGTGAGTGTGATAAACAGACATTGCATTTTCACCAATTAGATAAGCAGCTTGAACTTTGTGTCACTGAAAAAGTAGAAGAAATTACAAACACTGTTCCCATCACTTTTTAGCACAGGTAGTTGGATAAAATACAAACTTTATTTCCTTTCATCATTTGAACAGGGCAAAGGAGCACAAAGCACACACAAGCTGCATTCAGCAACAATATTCTTGTTTGTCTTATAAATACAAGGCAGATGCTAATTGAAAACACAAGGAAATTTGATCCTATTAAAAAGGCAGGAAGCTGCATTTAGTCAATTCATCATTAAATGCTTACTACAAGGCAGTGTTGCTGATGAAATAGTGCAGGGGCACACCCTCGTGGACAAAATGCTTACAGCACCTGGTATTCCCAGGCGGTCTCCCATCCAAGTACTAACCAGGCCCGACCATGCTTAGCTTCCGAGATCAGACGAGATCGGGCGTACCCAGGCTGGTATGGCCGTAAGCGAGAAACAATCTCTTGCTACAACATATATAGTCAAAGTGAGTGTGATAAACAGACATTGCATTTTCACCAATTAGATAAGCAGCTTGAACTTTGTGTCACTGAAAAAGTAGAAGAAATTACAAACACTGTTCCCATCACTTTTTAGCACAGGTAGTTGGATAAAATACAAACTTTATTTCCTTTCATCATTTGAACAGGGCAAAGGAGCACAAAGCACACACAAGCTGCATTCAGCAACAATATTCTTGTTTGTCTTATAAATACAAGGCAGATGCTGATTGAAAACACAAGGAAATTTGATCCTATTAAAAAGGCAGGAAGCTGCATTTAGTCAATTCATCATTAAATGCTTACTACAAGGCAGTGTTGCTGATGAAATAGTGCAGGGGCACACCCTCGTGGACAAAATGCTTACAGCACCTGGTATTCCCAGGCGGTCTCCCATCCAAGTACTAACCAGGCCCGACCATGCTTAGCTGCCGAGATGAGACGAGATCGGGCGTACCCAGGCTGGTATGGCCGTAAGCGAGAAACAATCTCTTGCTACAACATATATAGTCAAAGTGAGTCTGATAAAACAGACATTTAGTCAATTCATCATTAAATGCTTAATACAAGGCAGTGTTGCTGATGAAATAGTGCAAGAGCACACCCTCGTGGACAAAATGCTTACAGCACCTGGTATTCCCAGGCGGTCTCCCATCCAAGTACTAACCAGGCCCGACCCTGCTTAGCTTCCGAGATCAGACGAGATCGGGCGTACCCAGGCTGGTATGGCCGTAAGCGAGAAACAATCTCTTGCTACAACATATATAGTCAAAGTGAGTGTGATAAACAGACATTGCATTTTCACCAATTAGATAAGCAGCTTGAACTTTGTGTCACTGAAAAAGTAGAAGAAATTACAAACACTGTTCCCATCACTTTTTAGCACAGGTAGTTGGATAAAATACAAACTTTATTTCCTTTCATCATTTGAACAGGGCAAAGGAGCACAAAGCACACACAAGCTGCATTCAGCAACAATATTCTTGTTTGTCTTATAAATACAAGGCAGATGCTAATTGAAAACACAAGGAAATTTGATCCTATTAAAAAGGCAGGAAGCTGCATTTAGTCAATTCATCATTAAATGCTTACTACAAGGCAGTGTTGCTGATGAAATAGTGCAGGGGCACACCCTCGTGGACAAAATGCTTACAGCACCTGGTATTCCCAGGCGGTCTCCCATCCAAGTACTAACCAGGCCCGACCGTGCTTAGCTTCCGAGATCAGACGAGATCGGGCGTACCCAGGCTGGTATGGCCGTAAGCGAGAAACAATCTCTTGCTACAACATATATAGTCAAAGTGAGTGTGATAAACAGACATTGCATTTTCACCAATTAGATAAGCAGCTTGAACTTTGTGTCACTGAAAAAGTAGAAGAAATTACAAACACTGTTCCCATCACTTTTTAGCACAGGTAGTTGGATAAAATACAAACTTTATTTCCTTTCATCATTTGAACAGGGCAAAGGAGCACAAAGCACACACAAGCTGCATTCAGCAACAATATTCTTGTTTGTCTTATAAATACAAGGCAGATGCTAATTGAAAACACAAGGAAATTTGATCCTATTAAAAAGGCAGGAAGCTGCATTTAGTCAATTCATCATTAAATGCTTACTACAAGGCAGTGTTGCTGATGAAATAGTGCAGGGGCACACCCTCGTGGACAAAATGCTTACAGCACCTGGTATTCCCAGGCGGTCTCCCATCCAAGTACTAACCAGGCCCGACCGTGCTTAGCTTCCGAGATCAGACGAGATCGGGCGTACCCAGGCTGGTATGGCCGTAAGCGAGAAACAATCTCTTGCTACAACATATATATTCAAAGTGAGTGTGATAAACAGACATTGCATTTTCACCAATTAGATAAGCAGCTTGAACTTTGTGTCACTGAAAAAGTAGAAGAAATTACAAACACTGTTCCCATCACTTTTTAGCACAGGTAGTTGGATAAAATACAAACTTTATTTCCTTTCATCATTTGAACAGGGCAAAGGAGCACAAAGCACACACAAGCTGCATTCAGCAACAATATTCTTGTTTGTCTTATAAATACAAGGCAGATGCTAATTGAAAACACAAGGAAATTTGATCCTATTAAAAAGGCAGGAAGCTGCATTTAGTCAATTCATCATTAAATGCTTACTACAAGGCAGTGTTGCTGATGAAATAGTGCAGGGGCACACCCTCGTGGACAAAATGCTTACAGCACCTGGTATTCCCAGGCGGTCTCCCATCCAAGTACTAACCAGGCCCGACCATGCTTAGCTTCCGAGATCAGACGAGATCGGGCGTACCCAGGATGGTATGGCCGTAAGCGAGAAACAATCTCTTGCTACAACATATATAGTCAAAGTGAGTGTGATAAACAGACATTGCATTTTCACCAATTAGATAAGCAGCTTGAACTTTGTGTCACTGAAAAAGTAGAAGAAATTACAAACACTGTTCCCATCACTTTTTAGCACAGGTAGTTGGATAAAATACAAACTTTATTTCCTTTCATCATTTGAACAGGGCAAAGGAGCACAAAGCACACACAAGCTGCATTCAGCAACAATATTCTTGTTTGTCTTATAAATACAAGGCAGATGCTAATTGAAAACACAAGGAAATTTGATCCTATTAAAAAGGCAGGAAGCTGCATTTAGTCAATTCATCATTAAATGCTTACTACAAGGCAGTGTTGCTGATGAAATAGTGCAGGGGCACACCCTCGTGGACAAAATGCTTACAGCACCTGGTATTCCCAGGCGGTCTCCCATCCAAGTACTAACCAGGCCCGACCATGCTTAGCTTCCGAGATCAGACGAGATCGGGCGTACCCAGGCTGGTATGGCCGTAAGCGAGAAACAATCTCTTGCTACAACATATATAGTCAAAGTGAGTCTGATAAAACAGACATTTAGTCAATTCATCATTAAATGCTTAATACAAGGCAGTGTTGCTGATGAAATAGTGCAAGAGCACACCCTCGTGGACAAAATGCTTACAGCACCTGGTATTCCCAGGCGGTCTCCCATCCAAGTACTAACCAGGCCCGACCCTGCTTAGCTTCCGAGATCAGACGAGATCGGGCGTACCCAGGCTGGTATGGCCGTAAGCGAGAAACAATCTCTTGCTACAACATATATAGTCAAAGTGAGTGTGATAAACAGACATTGCATTTTCACCAATTAGATAAGCAGCTTGAACTTTGTGTCACTGAAAAAGTAGAAGAAATTACAAACACTGTTCCCATCACTTTTTAGCACAGGTAGTTGGATAAAATACAAACTTTATTTCCTTTCATCATTTGAACAGGGCAAAGGAGCACAAAGCACACACAAGCTGCATTCAGCAACAATATTCTTGTTTGTCTTATAAATACAAGGCAGATGCTAATTGAAAACACAAGGAAATTTGATCCTATTAAAAAGGCAGGAAGCTGCATTTAGTCAATTCATCATTAAATGCTTACTACAAGGCAGTGTTGCTGATGAAATAGTGCAGGGGCACACCCTCGTGGACAAAATGCTTACAGCACCTGGTATTCCCAGGCGGTCTCCCATCCAAGTACTAACCAGGCCCGACCCTGCTTAGCTTCCGAGATCAGACGAGATCGGGCGTACCCAGGCTGGTATGGCCGTAAGCGAGAAACAATCTCTTGCTACAACATATATAGTCAAAGTGAGTCTGATAAAACAGACATTTAGTCAATTCATCATTAAATGCTTAATACAAGGCAGTGTTGCTGATGAAATAGTGCAAGAGCACACCCTCGTGGACAAAATGCTTACAGCACCTGGTATTCCCAGGCGGTCTCCCATCCAAGTACTAACCAGGCCCGACCCTGCTTAGCTTCCGAGATCAGACGAGATCGGGCGTACCCAGGCTGGTATGGCCGTAAGCGAGAAAAAATCTCTTGCTACAACATATATAGTCAAAGTGAGTGTGATAAACAGACATTGCATTTTCACCAATTAGATAAGCAGCTTGAACTTTGTGTCACTGAAAAAGTAGAAGAAATTACAAACACTGTTCCCATCACTTTTTAGCACAGGTAGTTGGATAAAATACAAACTTTATTTCCTTTCATCATTTGAACAGGGCAAAGGAGCACAAAGCACACACAAGCTGCATTCAGCAACAATATTCTTGTTTGTCTTATAAATACAAGGCAGATGCTAATTGAAAACACAAGGAAATTTGATCCTATTAAAAAGGCAGGAAGCTGCATTTAGTCAATTCATCATTAAATGCTTACTACAAGGCAGTGTTGCTGATGAAATAGTGCAGGGGCACACCCTCGTGGACAAAATGCTTACAGCACCTGGTATTCCCAGGCGGTCTCCCATCCAAGTACTAACCAGGCCCGACCCTGCTTAGCTTCCGAGATCAGACGAGATCGGGCGTACCCAGGCTGGTATGGCCGTAAGCGAGAAACAATCTCTTGCTACAACATATATAGTCAAAGTGAGTCTGATAAAACAGACATTTAGTCAATTCATCATTAAATGCTTAATACAAGGCAGTGTTGCTGATGAAATAGTGCAAGAGCACACCCTCGTGGACAAAATGCTTACAGCACCTGGTATTCCCAGGCGGTCTCCCATCCAAGTACTAACCAGGCCCGACCCTGCTTAGCTTCCGAGATCAGACGAGATCGGGCGTACCCAGGCTGGTATGGCCGTAAGCGAGAAAAAATCTCTTGCTACAACATATATAGTCAAAGTGAGTGTGATAAACAGACATTGCATTTTCACCAATTAGATAAGCAGCTTGAACTTTGTGTCACTGAAAAAGTAGAAGAAATTACAAACACTGTTCCCATCACTTTTTAGCACAGGTAGTTGGATAAAATACAAACTTTATTTCCTTTCATCATTTGAACAGGGCAAAGGAGCACAAAGCACACACAAGCTGCATTCAGCAACAATATTCTTGTTTGTCTTATAAATACAAGGCAGATGCTAATTGAAAACACAAGGAAATTTGATCCTATTAAAAAGGCAGGAAGCTGCATTTAGTCAATTCATCATTAAATGCTTACTACAAGGCAGTGTTGCTGATGAAATAGTGCAGGGGCACACCCTCGTGGACAAAATGCTTACAGCACCTGGTATTCCCAGGCGGTCTCTCATCCAAGTACTAACCAGGCCCGACCCTGCTTAGCTTCCGAGATCAGACGAGATCGGGAGTACCCAGGCTGGTATGGCCGTAAGCGAGAAACAATCTCTTGCTACAACATATATAGTCAAAGTGAGTGTGATAAACAGACATTGCATTTTCACCAATTAGATAAGCAGCTTGAACTTTGTGTCACTGAAAAAGTAGAAGAAATTACAAACACTGTTCCCATCACTTTTTAGCACAGGTAGTTGGATAAAATACAAACTTTATTTCCTTTCATCATTTGAACAGGGCAAAGGAGCACAAAGCTGCATTCAGCAACAATATTCTTGTTTGTCTTATAAATACAAGGCAGATGCTAATTGAAAACACAAGGAAATTTGATCCTATTAAAAAGGCAGGAAGCTGCATTTAGTCAATTCATCATTAAATGCTTACTACAAGGCAGTGTTGCTGATGAAATAGTGCAGGGGCACACCCTCGTGGACAAAATGCTTACAGCACCTGGTATTCCCAGGCGGTCTCCCATCCAAGTACTAACCAGGCCCGACATTGCTTAGCTTCCGAGATCAGACAAGATCGGGCGTACCCAGGCTGGTATGGCCGTAAGCGAGAAACAATCTCTTGCTACAACATATATAGTCAAAGTGAGTGTGATAAACAGACATTGCATTTTCACCAATTAGATAAGCAGCTTGAACTTTGTGTCACTGAAAAAGTAGAAGAAATTACAAACACTGTTCCCATCACTTTTTAGCACAGGTAGTTGGATAAAATACAAACTTTATTTCCTTTCATCATTTGAACAGGGCAAAGGAGCACAAAGCACACACAAGCTGCATTCAGCAACAATATTCTTGTTTGTCTTATAAATACAAGGCAGATGCTAATTGAAAACACAAGGAAATTTGATCCTATTAAAAAGGCAGGAAGCTGCATTTAGTCAATTCATCATTAAATGCTTACTACAAGGCAGTGTTGCTGATGAAATAGTGCAAGAGCACACCCTCGTGGACAAAATGCTTACAGCACCTGGTATTCCCAGGCGGTCTCCCATCCAAGTACTAACCAGGCCCGACCCTGCTTAGCTTCCGAGATCAGACGAGATCGGGCGTACCCAGGCTGGTATGGCCGTAAGCGAGAAACAATCTCTTGCTACAACATATATAGTCAAAGTGAGTCTGATAAAACAGACATTTAGTCAATTCATCATTAAATGCTTAATACAAGGCAGTGTTGCTGATGAAATAGTGCAAGCGCACACCCTCGTGGACAAAATGCTTACAGCACCTGGTATTCCCAGGCGGTCTCCCATCCAAGTACTAACCAGGCCCGACCCTGCTTAGCTTCCGAGATCAGACGAGATCGGGCGTACCCAGGCTGGTATGGCCGTAAGCGAGAAAAAATCTCTTGCTACAACATATATAGTCAAAGTGAGTGTGATAAACAGACATTGCATTTTCACCAATTAGATAAGCAGCTTGAACTTTGTGTCACTGAAAAAGTAGAAGAAATTACAAACACTGTTCCCATCACTTTTTAGCACAGGTAGTTGGATAAAATACAAACTTTATTTCCTTTCATCATTTGAACAGGGCAAAGGAGCACAAAGCACACACAAGCTGCATTCAGCAACAATATTCTTGTTTGTCTTATAAATACAAGGCAGATGCTAATTGAAAACACAAGGAAATTTGATCCTATTAAAAAGGCAGGAAGCTGCATTTAGTCAATTCATCATTAAATGCTTACTACAAGGCAGTGTTGCTGATGAAATAGTGCAGGGGCACACCCTCGTGGACAAAATGCTTACAGCACCTGGTATTCCCAGGCGGTCTCCCATCCAAGTACTAACCAGGCCCGACCCTGCTTAGCTTCCGAGATCAGACGAGATCGGGCGTACCCAGGCTGGTATGGCCGTAAGCGAGAAACAATCTCTTGCTACAACATATATAGTCAAAGTGAGTGTGATAAACAGACATTGCATTTTCACCAATTAGATAAGCAGCTTGAACTTTGTGTCACTGAAAAAGTAGAAGAAATTACAAACACTGTTCCCATCACTTTTTAGCACAGGTAGTTGGATAAAATACAAACTTTATTTCCTTTCATCATTTGAACAGGGCAAAGGAGCACAAAGCACACACAAGCTGCATTCAGCAACAATATTCTTGTTTGTCTTATAAATACAAGGCAGATGCTAATTGAAAACACAAGGAAATTTGATCCTATTAAAAAGGCAGGAAGCTGCATTTAGTCAATTCATCATTAAATGCTTACTACAAGGCAGTGTTGCTGATGAAATAGTGCAGGGGCACACCCTCGTGGACAAAATGCTTACAGCACCTGGTATTCCCAGGCGGTCTCCCATCCAAGTACTAACCAGGCCCGACCCTGCTTAGCTTCCGAGATCAGGCGTACCCAGGCTGGTATGGCCGTAAGCGAGAAACAATCTCTTGCTACAACATATATAGTCAAAGTGAGTGTGATAAACAGACATTGCATTTTCACCAATTAGATAAGCAGCTTGAACTTTGTGTCACTGAAAAAGTAGAAGAAATTACAAACACTGTTCCCATCACTTTTTAGCACAGGTAGTTGGATAAAATACAAACTTTATTTCCTTTCATCATTTGAACAGGGCAAAGGAGCACAAAGCACACACAAGCTGCATTCAGCAACAATATTCTTGTTTGTCTTATAAATACAAGGCAGATGCTAATTGAAAACACAAGGAAATTTGATCCTATTAAAAAGGCAGGAAGCTGCATTTAGTCAATTCATCATTAAATGCTTACTACAAGGCAGTGTTGCTGATGAAATAGTGCAGGGGCACACCCTCGTGGACAAAATGCTTACAGCACCTGGTATTCCCAGGCGGTCTCCCATCCAAGTACTAACCAGGCCCGACCCTGCTTAGCTTCCGAGATCAGACGAGATCGGGCGTACCCAGGCTGGTATGGCCGTAAGCGAGAAACAATCTCTTGCTACAACATATATAGTCAAAGTGAGTCTGATAAAACAGACATTTAGTCAATTCATCATTAAATGCTTAATACAAGGCAGTGTTGCTGATGAAATAGTGCAAGAGCACACCCTCGTGGACAAAATGCTTACAGCACCTGGTATTCCCAGGCGGTCTCCCATCCAAGTACTAACCAGGCCCGACCCTGCTTAGCTTCCGAGATCAGACGAGATCGGGCGTACCCAGGCTGGTATGGCCGTAAGCGAGAAAAAATCTCTTGCTACAACATATATAGTCAAAGTGAGTGTGATAAACAGACATTGCATTTTCACCAATTAGATAAGCAGCTTGAACTTTGTGTCACTGAAAAAGTAGAAGAAATTACAAACACTGTTCCCATCACTTTTTAGCACAGGTAGTTGGATAAAATACAAACTTTATTTCCTTTCATCATTTGAACAGGGCAAAGGAGCACAAAGCACACACAAGCTGCATTCAGCAACAATATTCTTGTTTGTCTTATAAATACAAGGCAGATGCTAATTGAAAACACAAGGAAATTTGATCCTATTAAAAAGGCAGGAAGCTGCATTTAGTCAATTCATCATTAAATGCTTACTACAAGGCAGTGTTGCTGATGAAATAGTGCAGGGGCACACCCTCGTGGACAAAATGCTTACAGCACCTGGTATTCCCAGGCGGTCTCCCATCCAAGTACTAACCAGGCCCGACCCTGCTTAGCTTCCGAGATCAGACGAGATCGGGCGTACCCAGGCTGGTATGGCCGTAAGCGAGAAACAATCTCTTGCTACAACATATATAGTCAAAGTGAGTGTGATAAACAGACATTGCATTTTCACCAATTAGATAAGCAGCTTGAACTTTGTGTCACTGAAAAAGTAGAAGAAATTACAAACACTGTTCCCATCACTTTTTAGCACAGGTAGTTGGATAAAATACAAACTTTATTTCCTTTCATCATTTGAACAGGGCAAAGGAGCACAAAGCACACACAAGCTGCATTCAGCAACAATATTCTTGTTTGTCTTATAAATACAAGGCAGATGCTAATTGAAAACACAAGGAAATTTGATCCTATTAAAAAGGCAGGAAGCTGCATTTAGTCAATTCATCATTAAATGCTTACTACAAGGCAGTGTTGCTGATGAAATAGTGCAGGGGCACACCCTCGTGGACAAAATGCTTACAGCACCTGGTATTCCCAGGCGGTCTCCCATCCAAGTACTAACCAGGCCCGACCCTGCTTAGCTTCCGAGATCAGACGAGATCGGGCGTACCCAGGCTGGTATGGCCGTAAGCGAGAAACAATCTCTTGCTACAACATATATAGTCAAAGTGAGTGTGATAAACAGACATTGCATTTTCACCAATTAGATAAGCAGCTTGAACTTTGTGTCACTGAAAAAGTAGAAGAAATTACAAACACTGTTCCCATCACTTTTTAGCACAGGTAGTTGGATAAAATACAAACTTTATTTCCTTTCATCATTTGAACAGGGCAAAGGAGCACAAAGCACACACAAGCTGCATTCAGCAACAATATTCTTGTTTGTCTTATAAATACAAGGCAGATGCTAATTGAAAACACAAGGAAATTTGATCCTATTAAAAAGGCAGGAAGCTGCATTTAGTCAATTCATCATTAAATGCTTACTACAAGGCAGTGTTGCTGATGAAATAGTGCAGGGGCACACCCTCGTGGACAAAATGCTTACAGCACCTGGTATTCCCAGGCGGTCTCCCATCCAAGTACTAACCAGGCCCGACCCTGCTTAGCTTCCGAGATCAGACGAGATCGGGCGTACCCAGGCTGGTATGGCCGTAAGCGAGAAACAATCTCTTGCTACAACATATATAGTCAAAGTGAGTCTGATAAAACAGACATTTAGTCAATTCATCATTAAATGCTTAATACAAGGCAGTGTTGCTGATGAAATAGTGCAGGGGCACACCCTCGTGGACAAAATGCTTACAGCACCTGGTATTCCCAGGCGGTCTCCCATCCAAGTACTAACCAGGCCCGACCCTGCTTAGCTTCCGAGATCAGACGAGATCGGGCGTACCCAGGCTGGTATGGCCGTAAGCGAGAAACAATCTCTTGCTACAACATATATAGTCAAAGTGAGTGTGATAAACAGACATTGCATTTTCACCAATTAGATAAGCAGCTTGAACTTTGTGTCACTGAAAAAGTAGAAGAAATTACAAACACTGTTCCCATCACTTTTTAGCACAGGTAGTTGGATAAAATACAAACTTTATTTCCTTTCATCATTTGAACAGGGCAAAGGAGCACAAAGCACACACAAGCTGCATTCAGCAACAATATTCTTGTTTGTCTTATAAATACAAGGCAGATGCTAATTGAAAACACAAGGAAATTTGATCCTATTAAAAAGGCAGGAAGCTGCATTTAGTCAATTCATCATTAAATGCTTACTACAAGGCAGTGTTGCTGATGAAATAGTGCAGGGGCACACCCTCGTGGACAAAATGCTTACAGCACCTGGTATTCCCAGGCGGTCTCCCATCCAAGTACTAACCAGGCCCGACCCTG
Organism: Salmo salar; assembly: GCF_965601325.2. Lineage (NCBI taxonomy): Eukaryota > Metazoa > Chordata > Actinopteri > Salmoniformes > Salmonidae > Salmo > Salmo salar. The sequence goes on from NC_138298.1 coordinate 3,202,120, forward strand.
CTTAGCTTCCGAGATCAGACGAGATCGGGCGTACCCAGGCTGGTATGGCCGTAAGCGAGAAACAATCTCTTGCTACAACATATATAGTCAAAGTGAGTCTGATAAAACAGACATTTAGTCAATTCATCATTAAATGCTTAATACAAGGCAGTGTTGCTGATGAAATAGTGCAAGAGCACACCCTCGTGGACAAAATGCTTACAGCACCTGGTATTCCCAGGCGGTCTCCCATCCAAGTACTAACCAGGCCCGACCCTGCTTAGCTTCCGAGATCAGACGAGATCGGGCGTACCCAGGCTGGTATGGCCGTAAGCGAGAAAAAATCTCTTGCTACAACATATATAGTCAAAGTGAGTGTGATAAACAGACATTGCATTTTCA
>NC_138298.1:3210000-3212500 GCF_965601325.2 Salmo salar
AGCATAAATCATTAGGGCCTTTTTTAACCAGAACATGAATAATATTCAAGGTGGACGAATGCATAGCCTTTTATAACGTATTGGAACGAGGGTACCCAACATGAAGTAGCGCGCCAGGTGTCTAATGGGACATCACCGTTCCATGGCTCTTGTTCGGTCAGATCTCCCTCCAGAAGACTCAAAACACTTTGTAAAGGCTGGTGACATCTAGTGGAAGCAATAGGAAGTGCCAAAATATTCCTAAACCCCTGTGTTTTTCAATGGGATAGGTTTAAACTCAATACAACACATCAGGTATCCACTTCCTGTCAGAAAATGTCTCAGGGTTTTGCCTGCCAAATGAGTTCTGTTATACTCACAGACACCATTCAAACAGTTTTGGAAACTTTAGAGTGTTTTCTATCCATATATAATAAGTATATGCATATTCTAGTTACTGGGTAGGATTAGTAACCAGATTAAATCGGGTACATTTTTTTTATCCAGACGTGCAAATGCTGCCCCCTAGACCCAACAGGATAAGCAGCTTGAACTTTGTGTCACTGAAAAAGTAGAAGAAATTACAAACACTGTTCCCATCACTTTTTAGCACAGGTAGTTGGATAAAATACAAACTTTATTTCCTTTCATCATTTGAACAGGGCAAAGGAGCACAAAGCACACACAAGCTGCATTCAGCAACAATATTCTTGTTTGTCTTATAAATACAAGGCAGATGCTAATTGAAAACACAAGGAAATTTGATCCTATTAAAAAGGCAGGAAGCTGCATTTAGTCAATTCATCATTAAATGCTTACTACAAGGCAGTGTTGCTGATGAAATAGTGCAGGGGCACACCCTCGTGGACAAAATGCTTACAGCACCTGGTATTCCCAGGCGGTCTCCCATCCAAGTACTAACCAGGCCCGACCCTGCTTAGCTTCCGAGATCAGACGAGATCGGGCGTACCCAGGCTGGTATGGCCGTAAGCGAGAAACAATCTCTTGCTACAACATATATAGTCAAAGTGAGTCTGATAAAACAGACATTTAGTCAATTCATCATTAAATGCTTAATACAAGGCAGTGTTGCTGATGAAATAGTGCAAGAGCACACCCTCGTGGACAAAATGCTTACAGCACCTGGTATTCCCAGGCGGTCTCCCATCCAAGTACTAACCAGGCTCGACCCTGCTTAGCTTCCGAGATCAGACGAGATCGGGCGTACCCAGGCTGGTATGGCCGTAAGCGAGAAAAAATCTCTTGCTACAACATATATAGTCAAAGTGAGTGTGATAAACAGACATTGCATTTTCACCAATTAGATAAGCAGCTTGAACTTTGTGTCACTGAAAAAGTAGAAGAAATTACAAACACTGTTCCCATCACTTTTTAGCACAGGTAGTTGGATAAAATACAAACTTTATTTCCTTTCATCATTTGAACAGGGCAAAGGAGCACAAAGCACACACAAGCTGCATTCAGCAACAATATTCTTGTTTGTCTTATAAATACAAGGCAGATGCTAATTGAAAACACAAGGAAATTTGATCCTATTAAAAAGGCAGGAAGCTGCATTTAGTCAATTCATCATTAAATGCTTACTACAAGGCAGTGTTGCTGATGAAATAGTGCAGGGGCACACCCTCGTGGACAAAATGCTTACAGCACCTGGTATTCCCAGGCGGTCTCCCATCCAAGTACTAACCAGGCCCGACCCTGCTTAGCTTCCGAGATCAGACGAGATCGGGCGTACCCAGGCTGGTATGGCCGTAAGCGAGAAACAATCTCTTGCTACAACATATATAGTCAAAGTGAGTGTGATAAACAGACATTGCATTTTCACCAATTAGATAAGCAGCTTGAACTTTGTGTCACTGAAAAAGTAGAAGAAATTACAAACACTGTTCCCATCACTTTTTAGCACAGGTAGTTGGATAAAATACAAACTTTATTTCCTTTCATCATTTGAACAGGGCAAAGGAGCACAAAGCACACACAAGCTGCATTCAGCAACAATATTCTTGTTTGTCTTATAAATACAAGGCAGATGCTAATTGAAAACACAAGGAAATTTGATCCTATTAAAAAGGCAGGAAGCTGCATTTAGTCAATTCATCATTAAATGCTTACTACAAGGCAGTGTTGCTGATGAAATAGTGCAGGGGCACACCCTCGTGGACAAAATGCTTACAGCACCTGGTATTCCCAGGCGGTCTCCCATCCAAGTACTAACCAGGCCCGACCCTGCTTAGCTTCCGAGATCAGACGAGATCGGGCGTACCCAGGCTGGTATGGCCGTAAGCGAGAAACAATCTCTTGCTACAACATATATAGTCAAAGTGAGTGTGATAAACAGACATTGCATTTTCACCAATTAGATAAGCAGCTTGAACTTTGTGTCACTGAAAAAGTAGAAGAAATTACAAACACTGTTCCCATCACTTTTTAGCACAGGTAGTTGGATAAAATACAAACTTTATTTCCTTTCATCATTTGAACAGGGCAAAGGAGCACAAAG
>NC_138298.1:3222500-3225000 GCF_965601325.2 Salmo salar
AGATCGGGCGTACCCAGGCTGGTATGGCCGTAAGCGAGAAACAATCTCTTGCTACAACATATATAGTCAAAGTGAGTGTGATAAACAGACATTGCATTTTCACCAATTAGATAAGCAGCTTGAACTTTGTGTCACTGAAAAAGTAGAAGAAATTACAAACACTGTTCCCATCACTTTTTAGCACAGGTAGTTGGATAAAATACAAACTTTATTTCCTTTCATCATTTGAACAGGGCAAAGGAGCACAAAGCACACACAAGCTGCATTCAGCAACAATATTCTTGTTTGTCTTATAAATACAAGGCAGATGCTAATTGAAAACACAAGGAAATTTGATCCTATTAAAAAGGCAGGAAGCTGCATTTAGTCAATTCATCATTAAATGCTTACTACAAGGCAGTGTTGCTGATGAAATAGTGCAGGGGCACACCCTCGTGGACAAAATGCTTACAGCACCTGGTATTCCCAGGCGGTCTCCCATCCAAGTACTAACCAGGCCCGACCCTGCTTAGCTTCCGAGATCAGACGAGATCGGGCGTACCCAGGCTGGTATGGCCGTAAGCGAGAAACAATCTCTTGCTACAACATATATAGTCAAAGTGAGTGTGATAAACAGACATTGCATTTTCACCAATTAGATAAGCAGCTTGAACTTTGTGTCACTGAAAAAGTAGAAGAAATTACAAACACTGTTCCCATCACTTTTTAGCACAGGTAGTTGGATAAAATACAAACTTTATTTCCTTTCATCATTTGAACAGGGCAAAGGAGCACAAAGCACACACAAGCTGCATTCAGCAACAATATTCTTGTTTGTCTTATAAATACAAGGCAGATGCTAATTGAAAACACAAGGAAATTTGATCCTATTAAAAAGGCAGGAAGCTGCATTTAGTCAATTCATCATTAAATGCTTACTACAAGGCAGTGTTGCTGATGAAATAGTGCAGGGGCACACCCTCGTGGACAAAATGCTTACAGCACCTGGTATTCCCAGGCGGTCTCCCATCCAAGTACTAACCAGGCCCGACCCTGCTTAGCTTCCGAGATCAGATGAGATCGGGCGTACCCAGGCTGGTATGGCCGTAAGCGAGAAACAATCTCTTGCTACAACATATATAGTCAAAGTGAGTCTGATAAAACAGACATTTAGTCAATTCATCATTAAATGCTTAATACAAGGCAGTGTTGCTGATGAAATAGTGCAAGAGCACACCCTCGTGGACAATATGCTTACAGCACCTGGTATTCCCAGGCGGTCTCCCATCCAAGTACTAACCAGGCCCGACCCTGCTTAGCTTCCGAGATCAGACGAGATCGGGCGTACCCAGGCTGGTATGGCCGTAAGCGAGAAGCAATCTCTTGCTACAACATATATAGTCAAAGTGAGTGTGATAAACAGACATTGCATTTTCACCAATTAGATAAGCAGCTTGAACTTTGTGTCACTGAAAAAGTAGAAGAAATTACAAACACTGTTCCCATCACTTTTTAGCACAGGTAGTTGGATAAAATACAAACTTTATTTCCTTTCATCATTTGAACAGGGCAAAGGAGCACAAAGCACACACAAGCTGCATTCAGCAACAATATTCTTGTTTGTCTTATAAATACAAGGCAGATGCTAATTGAAAACACAAGGAAATTTGATCCTATTAAAAAGGCAGGAAGCTGCATTTAGTCAATTCATCATTAAATGCTTACTACAAGGCAGTGTTGCTGATGAAATAGTGCAGGGGCACACCCTCGTGGACAAAATGCTTACAGCACCTGGTATTCCCAGGCGGTCTCCCATCCAAGTACTAACCAGGCCCGACCCTGCTTAGCTTCCGAGATCAGATGAGATCGGGCGTACCCAGGCTGGTATGGCCGTAAGCGAGAAACAATCTCTTGCTACAACATATATAGTCAAAGTGAGTCTGATAAAACAGACATTTAGTCAATTCATCATTAAATGCTTAATACAAGGCAGTGTTGCTGATGAAATAGTGCAAGAGCACACCCTCGTGGACAAAATGCTTACAGCACCTGGTATTCCCAGGCGGTCTCCCATCCAAGTACTAACCAGGCCCGACCCTGCTTAGCTTCCGAGATCAGACGAGATCGGGCGTACCCAGGCTGGTATGGCCGTAAGCGAGAAACAATCTCTTGCTACAACATATATAGTCAAAGTGAGTGTGATAAACAGACATTGCATTTTCACCAATTAGATAAGCAGCTTGAACTTTGTGTCACTGAAAAAGTAGAAGAAATTACAAACACTGTTCCCATCACTTTTTAGCACAGGTAGTTGGATAAAATACAAACTTTATTTCCTTTCATCATTTGAACAGGGCAAAGGAGCACAAAGCACACACAAGCTGCATTCAGCAACAATATTCTTGTTTGTCTTATAAATACAAGGCAGATGCTAATTGAAAACACAAGGAAATTTGATCCTATTAAAAAGGCAGGAAGCTGCATTTAGTCAATTCATCATTAAATGCTTACTACAAGGCAG
>NC_138298.1:3230000-3235000 GCF_965601325.2 Salmo salar
ACAAACACTGTTCCCATCACTTTTTAGCACAGGTAGTTGGATAAAATACAAACTTTATTTCCTTTCATCATTTGAACAGGGCAAAGGAGCACAAAGCACACACAAGCTGCATTCAGCAACAATATTCTTGTTTGTCTTATAAATACAAGGCAGATGCTAATTGAAAACACAAGGAAATTTGATCCTATTAAAAAGGCAGGAAGCTGCATTTAGTCAATTCATCATTAAATGCTTACTACAAGGCAGTGTTGCTGATGAAATAGTGCAGGGGCACACCCTCGTGGACAAAATGCTTACAGCACCTGGTATTCCCAGGCGGTCTCCCATCCAAGTACTAACCAGGCCCGACCCTGCTTAGCTTCCGAGATCAGACGAGATCGGGCGTACCCAGGCTGGTATGGCCGTAAGCGAGAAACAATCTCTTGCTACAACATATATAGTCAAAGTGAGTGTGATAAACAGACATTGCATTTTCACCAATTAGATAAGCAGCTTGAACTTTGTGTCACTGAAAAAGTAGAAGAAATTACAAACACTATTCCCATCACTTTTTAGCACAGGTAGTTGGATAAAATACAAACTTTATTTCCTTTCATCATTTGAACAGGGCAAAGGAGCACAAAGCTGCATTCAGCAACAATATTCTTGTTTGTCTTATAAATACAAGGCAGATGCTAATTGAAAACACAAGGAAATTTGATCCTATTAAAAAGGCAGGAAGCTGCATTTAGTCAATTCATCATTAAATGCTTACTACAAGGCAGTGTTGCTGATGAAATAGTGCAGGGGCACACCCTCGTGGACAAAATGCTTACAGCACCTGGTATTCCCAGGCGGTCTCCCATCCAAGTACTAACCAGGCCCGACCCTGCTTAGCTTCCGAGATCAGACGAGATCGGGCGTACCCAGGCTGGTATGGCCGTAAGCGAGAAACAATCTCTTGCTACAACATATATAGTCAAAGTGAGTGTGATAAACAGACATTGCATTTTCACCAATTAGATAAGCAGCTTGAACTTTGTGTCACTGAAAAAGTAGAAGAAATTACAAACACTGTTCCCATCACTTTTTACCACAGGTAGTTGGATAAAATACAAACTTTATTTCCTTTCATCATTTGAACAGGGCAAAGGAGCACAAAGCACACACAAGCTGCATTCAGCAACAATATTCTTGTTTGTCTTATAAATACAAGGCAGATGCTAATTGAAAACACAAGGAAATTTGATCCTATTAAAAAGGCAGGAAGCTGCATTTAGTCAATTCATCATTAAATGCTTACTACAAGGCAGTGTTGCTGATGAAATAGTGCAGGGGCACACCCTCGTGGACAAAATGCTTACAGCACCTGGTATTCCCAGGCGGTCTCCCATCCAAGTACTAACCAGGCCCGACCCTGCTTAGCTTCCGAGATCAGACGAGATCGGGCGTACCCAGGCTGGTATGGCCGTAAGCGAGAAACAATCTCTTGCTACAACATATATAGTCAAAGTGAGTGTGATAAACAGACATTGCATTTTCACCAATTAGATAAGCAGCTTGAACTTTGTGTCACTGAAAAAGTAGAAGAAATTACAAACACTGTTCCCATCACTTTTTAGCACAGGTAGTTGGATAAAATACAAACTTTATTTCCTTTCATCATTTGAACAGGGCAAAGGAGCACAAAGCTGCATTCAGCAACAATATTCTTGTTTGTCTTATAAATACAAGGCAGATGCTAATTGAAAACACAAGGAAATTTGATCCTATTAAAAAGGCAGGAAGCTGCATTTAGTCAATTCATCATTAAATGCTTACTACAAGGCAGTGTTGCTGATGAAATAGTGCAGGGGCACACCCTCGTGGACAAAATGCTTACAGCACCTGGTATTCCCAGGCGGTCTCCCATCCAAGTACTAACCAGGCCCGACCCTGCTTAGCTTCCGAGATCAGACGAGATCGGGCGTACCCAGGCTGGTATGGCCGTAAGCGAGAAACAATCTCTTGCTACAACATATATAGTCAAAGTGAGTCTGATAAAACAGATATTTAGTCAATTCATCATTAAATGCTTAATACAAGGCAGTGTTGCTGATGAAATAGTGCAAGAGCACACCCTCGTGGACAAAATGCTTACAGCACCTGGTATTCCCAGGCGGTCTCCCATCCAAGTACTAACCAGGCCCGACCCTGCTTAGCTTCCGAGATCAGACGAGATCGGGCGTACCCAGGCTGGTATGGCCGTAAGCGAGAAACAATCTCTTGCTACAACATATATAGTCAAAGTGAGTGTGATAAACAGACATTGCATTTTCACCAATTAGATAAGCAGCTTGAACTTTGTGTCACTGAAAAAGTAGAAGAAATTACAAACACTGTTCCCATCACTTTTTAGCACAGGTAGTTGGATAAAATACAAACTTTATTTCCTTTCATCATTTGAACAGGGCAAAGGAGCACAAAGCACACACAAGCTGCATTCAGCAACAATATTCTTGTTTGTCTTATAAATACAAGGCAGATGCTAATTGAAAACACAAGGAAATTTGATCCTATTAAAAAGGCAGGAAGCTGCATTTAGTCAATTCATCATTAAATGCTTACTACAAGGCAGTGTTGCTGATGAAATAGTGCAGGGGCACACCCTCGTGGACAAAATGCTTACAGCACCTGGTATTCCCAGGCGGTCTCCCATCCAAGTACTAACCAGGCCCGACCCTGCTTAGCTTCCGAGATCAGACGAGATCGGGCGTACCCAGGCTGGTATGGCCGTAAGCGAGAAACAATCTCTTGCTACAACATATATAGTCAAAGTGAGTGTGATAAACAGACATTGCATTTTCACCAATTAGATAAGCAGCTTGAACTTTGTGTCACTGAAAAAGTAGAAGAAATTACAAACACTATTCCCATCACTTTTTAGCACAGGTAGTTGGATAAAATACAAACTTTATTTCCTTTCATCATTTGAACAGGGCAAAGGAGCACAAAGCTGCATTCAGCAACAATATTCTTGTTTGTCTTATAAATACAAGGCAGATGCTAATTGAAAACACAAGGAAATTTGATCCTATTAAAAAGGCAGGAAGCTGCATTTAGTCAATTCATCATTAAATGCTTACTACAAGGCAGTGTTGCTGATGAAATAGTGCAGGGGCACACCCTCGTGGACAAAATGCTTACAGCACCTGGTATTCCCAGGCGGTCTCCCATCCAAGTACTAACCAGGCCCGACCCTGCTTAGCTTCCGAGATCAGACGAGATCGGGCGTACCCAGGCTGGTATGGCCGTAAGCGAGAAACAATCTCTTGCTACAACATATATAGTCAAAGTGAGTGTGATAAACAGACATTGCATTTTCACCAATTAGATAAGCAGCTTGAACTTTGTGTCACTGAAAAAGTAGAAGAAATTACAAACACTGTTCCCATCACTTTTTACCACAGGTAGTTGGATAAAATACAAACTTTATTTCCTTTCATCATTTGAACAGGGCAAAGGAGCACAAAGCACACACAAGCTGCATTCATCAACAATATTCTTGTTTGTCTTATAAATACAAGGCAGATGCTAATTGAAAACACAAGGAAATTTGATCCTATTAAAAAGGCAGGAAGCTGCATTTAGTCAATTCATCATTAAATGCTTACTACAAGGCAGTGTTGCTGATGAAATAGTGCAGGGGCACACCCTCGTGGACAAAATGCTTACAGCACCTGGTATTCCCAGGCGGTCTCCCATCCAAGTACTAACCAGGCCCGACCCTGCTTAGCTTCCGAGATCAGACGAGATCGGGCGTACCCAGGCTGGTATGGCCGTAAGCGAGAAACAATCTCTTGCTACAACATATATAGTCAAAGTGAGTGTGATAAACAGACATTGCATTTTCACCAATTAGATAAGCAGCTTGAACTTTGTGTCACTGAAAAAGTAGAAGAAATTACAAACACTATTCCCATCACTTTTTAGCACAGGTAGTTGGATAAAATACAAACTTTATTTCCTTTCATCATTTGAACAGGGCAAAGGAGCACAAAGCTGCATTCAGCAACAATATTCTTGTTTGTCTTATAAATACAAGGCAGATGCTAATTGAAAACACAAGGAAATTTGATCCTATTAAAAAGGCAGGAAGCTGCATTTAGTCAATTCATCATTAAATGCTTACTACAAGGCAGTGTTGCTGATGAAATAGTGCAGGGGCACACCCTCGTGGACAAAATGCTTACAGCACCTGGTATTCCCAGGCGGTCTCCCATCCAAGTACTAACCAGGCCCGACCCTGCTTAGCTTCCGAGATCAGACGAGATCGGGCGTACCCAGGCTGGTATGGCCGTAAGCGAGAAACAATCTCTTGCTACAACATATATAGTCAAAGTGAGTGTGATAAACAGACATTGCATTTTCACCAATTAGATAAGCAGCTTGAACTTTGTGTCACTGAAAAAGTAGAAGAAATTACAAACACTATTCCCATCACTTTTTAGCACAGGTAGTTGGATAAAATACAAACTTTATTTCCTTTCATCATTTGAACAGGGCAAAGGAGCACAAAGCTGCATTCAGCAACAATATTCTTGTTTGTCTTATAAATACAAGGCAGATGCTAATTGAAAACACAAGGAAATTTGATCCTATTAAAAAGGCAGGAAGCTGCATTTAGTCAATTCATCATTAAATGCTTACTACAAGGCAGTGTTGCTGATGAAATAGTGCAGGGGCACACCCTCGTGGACAAAATGCTTACAGCACCTGGTATTCCCAGGCGGTCTCCCATCCAAGTACTAACCAGGCCCGACCCTGCTTAGCTTCCGAGATCAGACGAGATCGGGCGTACCCAGGCTGGTATGGCCGTAAGCGAGAAGCAATCTCTTGCTACAACATATATAGTCAAAGTGAGTGTGATAAACAGACATTGCATTTTCACCAATTAGATAAGCAGCTTGAACTTTGTGTCACTGAAAAAGTAGAAGAAATTACAAACACTGTTCCCATCACTTTTTACCACAGGTAGTTGG